>NC_092787.1:39203603-39503603 GCF_047496795.1 Chiloscyllium punctatum | reverse complement strand
GTTCTTCAGCCATTTCATCTAATGAGTTTTGACCAGATATTTTAGTATCTAGTATTATCTGCTGTGATTGAGTAAAAATAAACCAGGTTGGTGAACAGTTTTTTATTCTGACTTTTTGTGATTCCCATGTTTGAACTTCGAATTAAACAAGTTTCTCCAGAAGGGACAATTAGTAAAGCTTAACACAAGCATTAACCAAGATTGATGTCTTTTATGTCACTGTTGAAACATACCATCACAAGTATCCCAGAATCAGTATCTAGTATCATTAATGATGTGGATACTACACTATGATAAAGATGTAGAATTGTTTTTGAGATTTTGGAGATGGATTAAAGGCTACTTCTAATTATTTCTTATGACTTGATGGTTGTATTCTTATTGTTGCTTTTATTTTAGTTCTGGGAAGTCATCAGTGATGAACACGGCATTGATCCCACTGGAGCCTACCATGGAGACAGTGATCTGCAGCTTGAGAGAATCAATGTGTATTATAATGAGGCTACAGGTATTAACTAGTTTAAAATAATTGGCTGTAATTTGTTTGTTATGAGCATTGCAGTATCTTATAATTTATATTTTGACCAGGTGGCAAATACGTACCCCGAGCAATCCTTATGGATTTGGAGCCTGGTACTATGGATTCTGTTCGCTCAGGACCCTTTGGGCAGATTTTCAGACCAGATAACTTTGTGTTTGGTAGGTAAAGATTTCATGAAATTGACAACCTGAAGCTGAATGACATTAATTGTTATGGGACAACTACTTTTGAAAACTTATTTATTCAGGCAGTTCTTCCAGTATTTCTTGATGGGTGGTTTATTAACAGGAGACTCTACAGAAACTACTGAACTATTCCAGGCACAGCAACAGTAGCGACCTTTGCTATCCAGTTTACTATCTGCTGTATTCATGAAGGAAACGATAAGAGATTAGAGCATGATTGAGTTTCATGAAAATTATATGGTCCTTTGAGAAGATCTAACTTTTACAGTCTTTATTCTTCTCAAGTTGTTTGTTTATGATGATTAAAACAGGTTTCTTTCTTAATTTTGTTTGAAATTAACTAGAATTTTCCCTAACTTGTATATCAATTACTTCTCACTTTGCTACTTTGATTCCATCTCTCTCAATTTTACAAATTAGTAAGCTCTTCTTGATTGTTCAAGCTTATAATTTGGTTTTCCAATTAACAATTACCTAAGAGGAAATACTGCTATAGCTGACTTTGTTTTAACAGGTACCTTATTGAGTCATACAGCACAGAAACAGACCCTTTGAACAAACTCATCTATGCGGATCAAGTTTCCTAAAACTAAATTAGTCCTGCTTACCTGTATTTGACTCCTATCCAATAAGCCTGTCCTATTCACGGTACCTCATTTATCACTTCCTTTGGCAGTTCGTTCCACATACAAACCATCCACTGTGAGAAATAGGTTGCCCCTCAGATCCCTTCTAAATCTTTCTCCTCGCTCCTTCATAATGTGCATCTAGTTTCGAACTCCCTCATCTTAGGGAAAAGATCTCTTCCCCATGTACCTTACCTATTCCGTGCATGATTATATAGACCTCTATAAGGTCACGGCTCAACCTCGTATACTCCAATGGAAAAAAAATTCCACCCTCTGCTTATAACTTAAACCCTCCAATCTAAGCAACATCCTTCTAAATCTTTTCTGAACCCTCTCCAATTTAATATCCTTCCTGTGGCCAGTTGTCTAGAACTGTACTCAAAGTGGCCCCACCAACATCCTGTACAACCACAGCATAATGTCGCAACTCCTATACTCAATGGCAATCTTGATTAATTGGTAAAACTTATGTACCTGAAATACAGTAAGTCTAGTGTATTACAGGTATCCACCATTTTTCAAAAGTTTGCTTTACACCACTTTTTCGAAAGACCTGAATTAGTACCTGTTTTTGCTAACGGAAGGAAATATAAAGAGGATTTTTGCTTTTACAAGAAAAGGTGAAAAGCGAAACTAGCATTTGGTGTCTGTTTGCAGTGAGTTGTTACAGAGGCAGCACGCACCCCTAGCAGCGAGGGTGATGCTGCCAAGCTCCTCCCCTAGGAACAACATTCAGCATCAAGATGCCATAGCTTTGAACTGTGTCTGTGAGCATCTGTGCTTTATCTCAATCATTCCTGCGTTTACTATATGTTAGTGTTTGTTTTAGGTTTTATGTGTTATTTAGTATGATTTGGTACATTTTCTTCTGGATCTGGGAATGCTCAGAAGTTTTTTCCCATATACATTAATGGTAATTGCTTCTTTGCTTTATGCTATTTCAGCTTATGTAAGTAGGAACACTACTTTTGGGGGATACCTGTATTACGATCTTGGAGTAGTCAGTTGAGGGTGTGAGTGAGAAGGCTCTCTGTTGATAGGTTTTATTTGAGTTAAAGTTGCATTATTGTTTAAGTGAATTATGTAGTAAATAAAGTATAACAGATGTGTATATACCATGCATTATGTTTCTGTTATTTTGTGTTTTTACACTGATTTTGTCGACCTCTTGATCAACTAGAATATTTGATCAACTAACATGCTCCTGATCTCATAGGTGCCAGTTAATAAAAATGCCGATTTCCAATGGAGGTGTTTAAAATAATTAATCTATTCCAGTGATTGCCTGAAACTAGGCTAACTTAAGCAGAATATATATTGTATGGAATGGAGTTTTGAGATCGAACTCATAATGTACTGTATTGCAGAGACAGAAATTTATCTTGCTCTTATTTCTTATAGGACAGAGTGGTGCTGGTAACAATTGGGCCAAAGGACATTACACTGATGGAGCTGAATTAATTGACTCTGTTCTGGATGTGGTGAGAAAGGAGGCTGAGGGGTGTGATTGCCTCCAGGGATTCCAGCTAACCCACTCGTTGGGTGGTGGTACTGGCTCTGGCATGGGTACTCTCCTTATCAGTAAAATCCGTGAAGAATATCCTGACAGAATTATGAATACTTTCAGTGTTGTGCCTTCACCAAAAGTGTCAGACACGGTAGTAGAACCTTATAATGCCACCTTGTCTGTCCATCAGCTTGTAGAGAACACTGATGAAACCTTCTGTATTGACAATGAGGCTCTGTATGACATATGTTTCCATACCCTTAAACTGACAACGCCAACTTATGGTGATTTGAACCACCTAATGTCAGCTACCATGAGCGGTGTAACAACCTGTCTACGTTTCCCTGGTCAGCTCAATGCTGACCTGCGTAAACTAGCAGTGAACATGGTGCCTTTCCCCCGACTGCATTTTTTCATGACAGGCTTTGCTCCTTTGACCAGCCGTGGCAGCCAGCAGTACCGTGCCCTCACAGTACCTGAGCTTACCCAACAGATGTTTGATGCCAAAAACATGATGGCAGCCTGTGACCCTCGACACGGCCGCTACCTGACTGTTGCTGCCATTTTCCGAGGACGCATGTCCATGAAAGAGGTGGATGAACAGATGTTGAATGTCCAAAACAAAAACAGCACATACTTTGTTGAATGGATTCCCAATAATGTTAAGACGGCTGTTTGTGACATCCCACCTAGAGGCCTCAAGATGTCTGCCACCTTTATTGGCAACAGTACAGCCATCCAGGAGCTGTTTAAACGCATCTCTGAGCAGTTTACTGCCATGTTCCGGAGGAAAGCCTTCTTGCATTGGTACACTGGTGAGGGCATGGATGAGATGGAGTTTACTGAGGCTGAGAGTAACATGAATGACCTGGTTTCTGAGTACCAGCAATATCAGGATGCTACAGTTGGAGATGAAGGTGAATTTGAGGAGGAGGGTGAAGAAGAGGCTGCATAAATAAAAAGACTTGTATATTGTGAACTTCTAAACATGTTTTCTTTGTTACATTAAGACCTGTTTCTGAAGTTTGTCTATTTTCCCGTTGTGTGGTTTTGTATTTTCTGATTTTTTAAACTACTGGTTTTTATTCGAATAAAAATTGTTGATAGTAATTTAATTTATATATTTTCCCTCCATGTTTTCGATTTAGAGCATGTAAAACATAAAAGATCCTGGAGTTGTACATGATGTAATTTCACAATGTACAAGTGAGATTACTATGTTGGCCAGACTGCATTTCTTTTTTTTTCTCCTATCTCCCACATTGCCACCTAACAACAGCAAAAGTGCTTATTTTTCCCTAGCATCGTGTGTGCGCAGGTGTATGACACAGTGAATGAACAATGCATGCATTAAACTTCATTCATATTCCACCATCAGGAAGAAAGGAAATACCGTGTGGGCAGTGATGCATTGTGCTCAACAAAGGGCAGTACTGAGTGAACACAGCATTACATTTAGTTGACACCAATCAATAAGAAATCATTTTGCTAAATGGCTTTCAGCTGCTACTTATTTTTTGTAACACTCTTGCACCCAATCGATGAACAGCTCTTTTGGTGCAGTGGTTTATTTTTAGATATTTTTATTGAAAATTTTAACATGTTTTAACAAGTTTACAAAAGAAAACTTTTTTTAAAAAAGGCCCAAGTATAAACATTGATATACAGTTGACTCTTAAATAGATGATAACCACAATCAAGAAAAAAAATGCCAAGAGAAAAAAAAGACAAAACTCAACTAACTACTCATCTAACTTACAGCTAACCGGAGTGTATCATTAAAATTCTTACATTATTCAAGAGAAAAAAAATCCAACAGATAACACATAAATTGAGCAGTGATATACATGTGTTAACATTAGATCACAACAAAACCCATATTTATCCAAAACATCCCGAGCATAGAGCATATAAAATTCACAAAAACAAAAGCTCTTTAGCACATTCAGATCAGTATAATTAAAAAAAAACTTTCTAAATAATAAAAAAAATTACATGGAGATCTTCCCCCTTATTCCCAGGGGGCATCACTTCCTTTCCAAAAAACCCCATCATAACCTCTCCCAACCAGTGCCCCATCCTTGACCCAGGCACCCCACGATAGGATAAAGAAAATTCAAGTAATTACTGAACTAGAACTAACAGTGAGTACCCTATCCCCCATCTCGCACCAACACCTGGATATATTTGGTAATGCTAATACCATATATGACTATAAAATTATAGTCTCAGTAAATAATAATTAAATATATTAATACAAAATAACGGGACAAACAACCCCGCTCCCCAGGACAAAGATAAAATAAGGTAGCCACCTTCCCACCCCCATGTACATTAACTAGACCCCCTGGCCGATATATATATATTTAAAAGGGGTTGGAAAGGAAATCGCCAAGTAAAGGATGAATAAATAAACCCTTCTTCCCACACCTCCGGAGATAATATTAAACAGTAAGACAATGAAAAGAAAAAAAAAGGGGATAAACCGGGGTTGGGGTAGGGCAAAACAACATCAATTAACTCATAATTTAACCGAGTCCAAAAGTTCCTTGGCCTTCTCCAGTGATCCAAAGTCATACACGGACCCTTCATGGCTAAAGCGTAGTATAGCTGGGTAGTTCAAGGAGTATTGAATGTTTAAATCCCTGAAAGGCTTCTTTCCTTCATCAAACACCTTCCTCTTTCAGACCAAAGCTGGGGAAAAGTCCTGAAATAACATAATCTTGGATCCTTTATAAGTCATGGCTTGGGGATCTTTCCCAAGATTTCTGGAGGCTTCCAAGAGCATCTGCCTCACCTTATAGCTCTGCAGCCGGAACAGAACCGGGCGGGGGTGCTGATTTGAGCTGGGCCTGTGTATTGCAACCCGGTAGGCCCATTCTACCCTTACCTGGCCTGATCCAGCCTCCAGATTCAATAACTATGGAAGCCACTGTTCAAGGAACCTTGTAAACTGGCCGCCTTCTTACCGTTCAGGAAGGCCCAGCAAACGAATATTTTTTCAAAGACCTCGATTTTCGAGGTCGTTAATGTGGTTCTCTAAGGTCTGGACTCGCTGTTCGAGAGTCCGGACCCGATCCACGGCTGATTCTGCAATGGCCTCGGTGGTTGCGGCCTTTAGGTCCGCCCCTCTGTCTCAGTATTCAATTTCTTCAATGTCTCCGCCGTGCTTTTGTAGCGCAGCCAAGAATGAATTCCACTGACTTCAGGACTCTTCTTTGAAAGCATCGATCTTCGCGTCGAGTTTGGAGATTATTTCCGCAAGGTAAGTCCCCCGGGGCCGCTGCAGATGCCTCTGCTGCAGCTGGGGAGGGTGGGGGAGGGGTTCCTGCCTGCTGAGAACTGTGGGCTCCTTTCTCCCTAGTCATTTTTACAGGAGACTGAACTGTATAAATTTAGTACTAAACCACTAATTACATTAAGTAAAAACTATTTTTAATTGATTTGGTGAGTGTGGTGGGGGAGGGTGGTCCACTTTGCCTAGGTCTTGGGAGGAGCACTACAGACTCAGACTTGCTGAGTCGCCGCCATCTTGGATCTCCCCGCAGTGGTGTTTTTAATGTAATCTATTTTTTCAAATAACCTGTTTAGAGATATTATTACACACCTCCTGGAGCAGATGAGACTTGAATCTGTTTCTCCTAGTCCAGGGGTTGGGAAACTACCAGCACACCATAAGGGGACCCTGGGTGTGTGAATATACTTGAACAGTGGATTGAAAATGCCTGCAGCCAATAAATGGCTTCATTTTTAGTTTAAGGCTGACATAGTGACGCAGCACTATATTTGAAAAGATTAGGGGCCTCAACTAGTCACAAGAAAGTATTGGTGAATTAACTATGTTAGGTTTTGAAAATCTGTAAGTGGCAAGAAGAAGAAAAGCACTTGGAAGGGAGATGGTACTTCATCAGTTCGTCCAGAGACTGATGAAGTATCAAGTAGTGGAATAGTTTTCTTTCTAAAGGGAGAATGTCTAAGAATAGTTTAAGAGGATTTGAGAGTCGGCTGTTGTATTATAAACTTAAGACTAGTAATCAAGAAAAAAAAAGTCAGTAAAGCAGATGGATGTGAATATACAAAGCATGATTAGTAAGTTTGCTGATGATATAACATCAAGAGGTATTGTTGATGGCAAGGGAGGTTATCAAAAATTACAGTGGGATCTTGATCAACTGGGGAAGTGGGCTAAGGACCGGCAAATGCAATTCAATAGAGATGTGTGAGGTGTTGCGCTTTGGAAAGTCAAACTAAGGTAGGACCTATGCAATAAATGCTAAGGTCCTGAGGAGTATTCTAGAACAGGAACATCGCAGTACGAGTACATGATTCATTCAAGGCAGCGTCACAAAGTAGACAGTGGTGAAGAAGGCATTTAGCATCCTGGCCTTCAGTGGTCAAGGCATTGAGTATGAGAGTTGGAACGTTATGTTACAGTTGTATAAGTCATTGGTGAGGTCGCATGGAGTATTGTGTAAAGTTTTGGTCACCCTGTTATAGGAAAGACAGTTAAACTGGAAAGCATGCAAAAAAGGATTTACGAGCATGTTGCCAGGTCTAGTCGGTCCTGAGTTAATAGGGAGAAATTGGCCAGGGTAGGACTTTATACCTTGGAATATCGGGGAATGAACCTTACTGAGGTGTATAAAATCATGAGGGATATAATTAGGATGAATGCATATTCAGAGGAACCTTGATTATCCAGCATTCAATTAACCAAATTTTGGATTATCTGAACAAGATTGCAAGGTCCTGATACTTGGCTGACTATGTTATCTGACATTCGATTAACCAGATGAAGTACTATCCACCCTTGTCCTTAAAATAATCGAGGTTCCTTTGTATTTTTTTCCAGGAATAAGGAATTGAAAGCTAGAGGGCATAGGTTTTAGGTGAGAGGGGAAAGATTTGTGAAGGACTTGATGGGCAACCTCTTCACGCAGAGTGGTGTGTATGTGGAATGGGCTGCCAGAGAAAGTGGTCGAGGCAGGTAGAATAGCAACATTTAAAAAAACATTTGGATGAGAAGGGTTTAGAGGGATGTGGACCAAATACGGGCAATTGGAAATAGCTGAGTGGGCACCATGGTCAGCATGGACCAACTTAGGCTAAAGGGCCTGTTTCCATGCTGTACTACTCTATGACTCTAGAAGTTATAAAATGTAAGAGGCCTGACTACAATGGGATAAGGGAATCTAGCCAAGATACAACGAAACCCAAGATTGAGAGGAAAATCTGTAAGAAATGATGACCTTTAACATGGTCAGGTGGGCCGGGTACATTCCAATATGTGGAAAAGCAGAGCAACCGAAGTTAGGGTTCCTTGGCTGGTTGGTGAGCTAGAGATAATGAACTGAAAAAAGCAAACAATTTTTTAAAAAATTAATAATTAAGTCAATAAAAATAAGTTGCAAGCAGAACTGAGGAGCCTATAAAATAGTGAATAGAATGGTAAGCAAACCCCAAAAATCTCTCCATATATAAATACAGGATTGAGGTTAAGGCATAGGTCAAGGCTGGGATAGTTTGAGTACTTTGTAGATAGACAATAAGTGCACGAGTAGGCCATTTGGCCCTTCGAGTCAGCACCAACATTCGTTTTGATCATGGCTGATCATCCACAATCAGTATCCTGTTCCTGCCTTATCCCCATAACCCTTGATTACACTATCAATTGAAGAGTTCTATCAATCTATGTTTTGAAAGTATCCAGAGACTTGGCCTCCACTGCCTTCTGGGGTAGAGCATTCCATATATCCACCACTCTCTGGGTGAAGAAGGTTTTCTTCAACTCTGTTCTAAATGGCTTACCCCTTACTTTTAAACTGTGTCCTCTGGTTCTGGACTCACCTATCAGTAGAAACATGCTTCCTGCCTCCAGAGTGTCCAATCCTTTAATAATCTTGTATGTCTCAAAGGGTATACAAGCCCAGTTGCTCCAATCTTTCAACATATGATAGTCCCGCTATTCTGGGAATTGATCTCGTGAACCTACGCTGTAGTCCCTCAATAGCCAGAATGTGGTTCCTCAACTTTGGAGACCAAAACTGCACTTAATTATCCAGTGCAGTCTCACCAGGGCCCTGTGCAGCTGCAGAAGGACCTCTTTATTCCTATATTCAATCCCTCTTGTTATGAAGACCAGCATGCCATAAGCTTTCTTCACTGCCTGCTGTACTTGCATGCTTGCTGTCATTGACTGACGTACAAGAATATCTAGATCTCGTTGTACTGCCCCTTTACCTAACTTGACTCCATTTGGATAGTAATCTGCCTTCATGTTCTTGCCACCAAAGTGGATAACCACACATTTATCCACATTAAACTGCATCTGCCATGCATCCATCCACTCACCAAGCCTGTCTAAGTCACCTTGTATTCTCATAACATCCACCTCACATTTCACCCTGCCACTCAGCTTTGTGGCATCAGCAAATTTGCTAATATTACTTTTAATACCTTCATCTATATTATTAATGTATATTGTAAACAGCTGCTGACCCAGCACCCCACTGGTCACCACCTGCCATTCCAAAAGGAATCACTACTCTTTACTTCCTGCCAGCCAGCCAATTTTCAATTCAAGTCAGTATTTTGCCCCCAATACCATGTGCCCTAATTCTGCTCAGTAACCTCGTATGTGGGACTTTATCAAAGCCTTTCTGAAAGTCCAGGTACACTATATCCACTGGCTTTCCCTTGTCCATCTTCATAGTTATATCCTCAAAAAATTCCAGAAGATTAGTCAAACACAATTTCCTTTTCGTAAATCCATGCTGACTCTGACTCTGTTACTGCTATCCAAATGAATCAGAATTTAATTTTTTATAATTGACTCCAGCATCTTTCCCACCACTGTCGTCAGGCTAACTGGTCTATAACTCCTTGTTTTCTCTCTCCCTCCTTTCTTGAAAAGTGGGACATTAGCCACCCTCCAATCTGCAGGAACTGATCCTGAATCTATAGAGTATCAGAAAATGATTACCAATTTATCCACAATCTCTAGAACCACCTCCTTAAGTACCCTGGGATGCAGACCATCAGGTCCCGGGGACTTACCAGCCTTCAGACCTAACAGTCTATCCAACACCATTTCCTGCCTAATATAAATTCCCTTCAATTCATCCATTATCCTAGGTCCTTCAGCCACTACTACATCTGGGAGATTGCTTGTGTCTTCCCCAGTGAAGACAGATCCAAAGTACCTATTCAACTCATCTGCCATTTCTTTGTTCCTCATAATAATTTCGCCCGTTTCTGTCTTCAGGGGCCCAATATTAGTCTTAACTATTTTTTCCTTTTCACATACTAAAAAAGTTTTTACCATTCTCCTTTATATTTTTGGCCAGTTTGCCTTCGTACCTCATTTTTTTCTCCGCTTATTGCCTTTTTAGTTATCCTGTATTGCTCTTTAGAAGTTTCCCAATCCTCTGGCTTCTTGCTCATCTTTTCTATGTTATACCTCTCTTTTATATTTATACAGTCCTTAATTTCCCTCGTCAGCCATGGCCACCCCTGCATCCCCTTAGGATTTTTCTTCCTCTTTAGATTGAACTGATCCTGCACCTTCTGCATTATATCCAGAAATACCTGCCATTGTTGTTCCACTGCCATCCTCCCTCATAGCTCCATAGTTCCTTTTGTTCAACTGCAATACTGACACTTCCGATTTGCCCTTCTCTCTCTCAAATTGCAAATTAAAACTGATTATAGTCACTATCTCCTAATGGCTCCTTTGCTTCAAGGGCCCTGATCAAATCTGGTTCGTTGCACAACACGAGATCCAGAATTGCCTTCTCCCTGGTAGGTTCCAGTACAAGCTGTACAAAGAATCGGAGACACTCCACAAACTCCCTCTCTTGGGATCCAGTACCATACTGATTCTTCCAGTCTATATGCATGTTAAAATCCTCCATAACAACTGTAGTAATACCTTTGCAACAGGCTAATTTCAAGTCCTGATTCAACTTACACCAACGTCCAGACTACTGTTTGGGGACCTGTAGATAACTCCTATTAGGGTCTTTCTCAGCTCTATTCATACTGACTCTACATCTCCTGATTCTATGTTCCCCTTTGCAAGGGACTGAATATCCTCACCAAAATGGCCACACCATCCCCTCTTCCCATCAGTCTGTCCTTTTGATAGCACATAAAGCCTTGAATATTCATTTCCCAGGCCCTGTCCACTTGAAACCACGTCTCAGTATCCCCACAACATCGTACCTGCCAATTTCCAACAGACGGTCAAGCTCATCCACCTTATTTCTTATGTTTCATGCATTCATATATAATATTTTTAATTTGTTACTCCCCTCACCCTTCCTATCAATCCCTATTACGATTGCCCATACTGTATGATCCCTTCTTGAGTTTTCTGCTCCATTGATTCTGTTGTCTTTCTTAACTTCTCTTATACTCACTTTCTCTTTAACTTCCTTTTTAAATTTCCAGTTTGCTCCCCTGCAGCAACTACTTAGTTTAAACACTCCTGTGTTGCAGTTGGAAACCTGCCTGCCAGAAATTATTGTATAATTATTGTATGATTGTATAACTTATCCTTACTGCAAAACGTACCCCAGTGATCCAAGAATTTAAATCCTTGCTTCCTGCACCAGTTCCTCAGCCACACATTTAAGTCCATTATCTCCCTGTTCCTGCCCTCTCCAGCCTGAGGAACTGGAATCAAACCAGAGATAACCACAGTGGAAGTCCTCTTTTTCAGCCTTCTTCCGAGTTCTCTGAAGTCCCGTTGTAGAATATCCCTCCTCTTCTTCCCGATGTCATTTGTGCTGATATGCACCACCACCTCTGGCTCCTCACCTTCACCCTTGATGATTCCCTGCACTCTGTCAGTGACGTCCTGGATCCTGGCACCAGGAAAGCAACACACCATCCTCAAATCCCACCTGTTGCCGCAGAAACCCCTTTCAGTCCCTCTCACTGCCCCTATTACCACGGCTCTGTCTCCACGCCAATTTTCGATTGGCAGACCCGTCCGTCTCTCGTACTGGCAGTGTCGTCTGTCTCAACAGTTTCCAAGAGAGTTAACCTGTTCACGAGAGGTATTGCCCCCGGGGTCTCTTGTGCTAGAATCATCTCTTCCTTCCTCCTCGTCATCTCCCTTCTCTCTTCTGGTACGCTCGGTGTAATTACCTCGCTGAAGGTCCTGTCCAGAAAATCTTTGTTCTCTCAGCTGAGCATGAGTTCTTTCTTCAGTGCTGCAACATGCTCCTTCAGAAGCTGAATGTATACACTTTCCACTGCTATAGGAGCCAGAGACACCATCAGTGTCCCTGACCTACCACATCATGCACGCAGCACACTGAATCAGCCTGGCAGTCACGTTTTCACCCTCTTCAAACTGTGGTGTAATCTCCTGAGTCTGTAGGGTAAACAAAGACTCACACTTTTCTCACCAGAGACGTCCCTCGACCCCCTATTAGTTGAACGATATACCACTAGACATTCATCATCCCTACCAAGAAATGAATTAACGCATAAAGTTTGCGTTAATTAAGGAGAGTCTGCAGAGATTTGTGGGAATCGTGTGTGCCTAATTGAACTGGCAGGTTTGGGATTAGTTTAAATTTTAAGCAAGTGTTCAACAAAATAGTTAATGAAATAGTTTATTAACAAAATGAAGGCTCATGTCATAGGAAGGATCAGTGTCAACTTGACAGCAGGCCAAAGTAGTAAATTACGAGAAATAATTTTCAGACTGGAAGCCAATGAACAGTGGTGTCCCCAAGGGTCGATGTCCACTGACTGCTTTTTCTGATGTAAAATGACTTGGATATTCAGAATAAAATGTAAACATCTACAGATGATAACAAACTTGGGTCTGATACCAATTAACCCCAATAAATAAGTTAGTTCAGGAATGGGTAAGCATTCATGTTTAGGGCCACAGTCATGTCTGGAGGCTGTATACCTCATGCAATTAGATGCAATTTGCACTGCTTTTAATCAGTTCAACATCTCTTAGGAATCAGGTTCCCGATTTGTATTTTTCAAAGCATATACGTGACTTTCTATTGCATTGATTATCCTTCATACAATTCCTACAGTGTGGAATCGGGCCCTTCGGCCCAACATGTCCACACCGACCCTCCGAAAAGTAGCCCACCCAGACCCATTCCCCTCCCCTATTATCCTACATTTGTCCCTGACTAATGCACCTAACCTACACGTCCCTGAACACTCTGGGCAATTTAGTATGATCAATTCGCCTAACCTGTGCATCTTCGGATTGTGGGAGGAAACCAGAATACCCAGAGGAAACCCACGCAGACATGGGGAGAATGTGCAAATCACACATTCGGCCTGAGGCCAGAATCAAACTGAGGTCCCTAGTGCTGTGAAGCAGGAGTACTAGCCACTGAGCAACCCATCTACCTCTTAACTGAAGATACAGCACATTTTCTTTACAAATCTAATGTTCTTAAATTCGTAAACAATTAAGTTGAGATAGTAATAATGTTGGTAAAAACAATGACTGCAGATGCTGAAAACCAAATACTGGATTAGTAGTGCTGGAAGAGCACAGCAGTTCAGGCAGCATCCAACGAGCAGCGAAATCGACATTTCGGGCAAAAGCCCTTCATCAGGAATAAACCCTTTTATTCCTGATGAAGGGCTTTTGCCCGAAACGTCGATCTCGCTGCTCGTTGGATGCTGCCTGAACTGCTGTGCTCTTCCAGCACCACTAATCCAGTATATAGTAATAATGTTGCCAGACTGATAGTCTAGTGGCCCAGACTAATTCTATGGATATATGGATTTAAATCCTCACCTTGTCAGTTGGTAGGATTTAAATTCAGTTCATTTTTAATGGTAATCTCGGGGGGTGTTAGCGCTTGAGCCATAAGTGATTCATTGTGAAAACTCATCAAAAGATGTTATTTTTACTTGATCTGGCCCATATGTGATTCCAGGCAGTGGTGTAGTTGACTCAACTATTCTCTGAAATGGCCTAGCAAGTGAGTTCAAGGGGAGTTAGGTATGGATAATGGCCTTGCTATTTTATTCTATCATGAGATATCAAGATAAGCACAATCTAATAATATAACAGCCAGAACAGCACTTGATGTTCTAATCTAATCAAGAATGCATTTGTGGCTAATTAAAAGCTATTTATCACTTGAATTTTGGGGAAAAATGAATAATTAGTTATATTTAGATCCACAACAACGTCAATTTAAACTTAATTTTCATACAATTTATATTTTTCGCAAGATATTCATATAGTTTTAGAAATGATTGCACAAAAAATTGAAAGGAATTCATACTGAATGTATCACGGAGCAGACCCAGGTTTTGATCTTTGAAGCTTAAAAATTGGATGGATGCAAATACATCATTGCCCCCCCAAGTAATTCTTATGATGTAAAATGTCTTATTCAGGTCAACAATGTATCCTCCCCTTGGGCTGTTGCCTTACAAAGTGCACCAAGTCAACAGACATCAGTGTTTACTTACATGTGGGCCTGGTTATTGACTTCAGGGAGTGGAGTGGAGGAAACGCTCCTGTCTCCATCAATGGTGCTGAGGTAGCAATGGTCAAGAGTGTCACGTTCCTGGGAGTGATGGTCCCCAACTATCTACCCGAGTTCACCTATAATCGATGCAATGGTCAAGAAAACACAACACCTCTACTTCCCCAGGAGACTAAGGAAAGTCGGCCGGTCCACAAAGACATTTACCAATTTTCATAGATGCACCATAGAAAGCATCCTGTCTGGATTCAACACGGCATAGTATGACAATTACTCTTCCTAAGACTACACAAAACTCCAGAGAGTCATGAACACAGCCCAGTCTATCACACAAACCAACCTTCCATCCATTGACTCAAACTATACTTTCCACTGCCTCAGTTTTACTCGCTTCCATCTTCTTAAATCAGGCAGAAGATATAAGTTTGAATACTCATACAAACAGATTCAAGTTCAGCTTCTTTCCCACTGTTATCAGACTTTTGCATGGATGTTTCAAACGTTAATTTTGATCTCCCTCAACACCTTTGTGGCTACAACATTGTACCAAATGAAGTCTGAACAATCTGTCTGTATAGTACTCAAAACAACACTTTTCACTATTTTGATATATAGAATTCTGACAGTTTGGAAACAGGCCATTTGGCCAAACAGGTCCACACTACCCTTCGAAGGGTATCCCGCCTAGATCCATTCCCCTAGCCTATTACTTTTCATTTCTCCTGACTAATGCACCTAACCTGTACATGTCCAAAGCCTAAGATCAATTTAGCACGGTCAATTCCCACCTAACTTGCACATTTTTGGACTGGGAGGAAACTGGAGCACCCGGAGGAAACCCCCGCAGACACAGGGAGAGTGTGCAAACTCCATACAGACAGTCGCCTGAGACTAGAATTAAACCCAGTGCTGTGAGGTAGCAGTGCTATCCACTGAGCCACCGTACTACCAACATGCATAGAACATTACAGCACAGTACAGGCCCTTTGGCCCTCGATGTTGTGCTGAGCTGTGGGACCAATCTGAAGCTTAGCTATCCTACACTGTTGCATTTTCAACCATATATTTATCCAATGACCATTTAAATGCCCTTAAAGTTGGCGAGTCTACTATTGTTGCAGGCAGTGCATTCCATGCCCCTACTACTCTCTGAATAAAGAAACTACCTCTGACATCTGCCCAATATCAGCCCTCAATTTATAGCTATGTCCCCTCGTTCTAGCCATCCTAGGAAAAAGGCTCTCACTATCCATCCTACCTAACCCTCAGATTATCTTATATGTCTCAATTAAGTCACCTCTCAACCTTCTTCTCTGTGATGAAAACAGCCTCAAGTCCCTCAGCCTTCCTCCCATACCAGGCAACATCCTA
Source organism: Chiloscyllium punctatum (assembly GCF_047496795.1). NCBI lineage: Eukaryota > Metazoa > Chordata > Chondrichthyes > Orectolobiformes > Hemiscylliidae > Chiloscyllium > Chiloscyllium punctatum. The sequence continues at coordinate 39,487,875 of NC_092787.1, read as the reverse complement.
ATAAATCTCCTCTGAACCCTGACCAGAACTGTACACAATACTCCAAGTGCAGCCGCACCAGAGTTTTGTACAGCTGTAGCATGACCTCCTGGTTCAGAAACTCAATCCCGCTACCAATAAAAGCTAACACACCATATGCCTTCTTAACAACCCTATCAACCTGGTTGGCAACTTTCAGGGATCAATGTACATGGACACCGAGATCTCTCTGCTCATCTACACTACCAAGAATCTTACCATTAGCCCAGTACTCTGCATTCATGTTACTCCTTCCAAAGTGAATCACCTCACACTTTTCCACATTAAACTCCATTTGCCATCTCTCAGCCCAGCTCGACAGCTTATCTATGTCCCTCCGTAACCTGTAACATCCTTCCACACTATCCACAGCTCCACCGACTTTAGTGTCATTCACAAATTTACTAACCCATCCTTCTACGTCCTCATCCAGGTCCTTTGGAAAAATGACAAACAGCAATAGCCCCAAACAGACCCTTGTGGTATACCACTAGTAACTGAACTCCAGAATGAACATTTCCCATCAACCACCACCCTCTGCCTTCTTTCAGTTAGCCAATCACCCTCAATCCCATGCCTCGAAATTTTGTGCAATAACCAAGCATAGGGAACCTTATCAAAACCTTACTGAAATCCATATACACCACATCAACCAACTTACCCTCATCCACCTGTTTGGTTACCATCTCAAAGAACTCAATAAGGTTTGTGAGGCACGACCTACCATTCACAAAACTGTGTTGACTATCTCTAATCAACTTATTCCTTCTTGATGATTATAAATCCTATCTCTTATAACCTTTCCAACACTTTACTCTCAACCAATGTAAGGCTCACTGGTCTATAATTACCAGGATTGTCTCTACTCCCCTTCTTGAACAAGGGAACAACATTTGCTATCCTCCAGTCTTCTGGCACTATTCCCATAGACAATATGACAAAGAGATCAAAGTCAAAGGCTCTGCAATCTCCTCAATGGCTTCCCAGAGAATCCTAGGATAAATCCCATCTGGCCCAGGGGACTTGTCTGTTTTCACACTCTCCAGAATTGCTAACACCTCCTCCTTGTGAACCTCAATCCCAACTAGTCTGTATTCTCAGTATTCTCCTCGACAACATTGTCTTTTTCCAGTGTGAATACTGAAGAAAAATATTCATTTAGCGCTTGCCCTATCTTCTCGCACACCTTCCCACACTATCCTTGACTGGCCCTAATCTTTCTCTAGTCATTCTTTTATTCCTGATATACCTATAGAAAGCTTTAGGGTTTTCCTTGATTCTATCTGCCAATGTTCTCATGTCTCCTCCTGGCTCTGTGACAACAACATGTGACAACAATAAATGAAACTCAAACTCGTGTTGCTCACCCTTTACCCTGTATCCCCCTTCTCAAGTGCCTGATTTATCTGTCCCTACTCTATTATACCATACTTGCAGATACATAAAAATAGTCTGCACAAGAATGGACCATTACTCCTCAATTGTGCTTTCACTTCCTACCTTATCTCTATAACTTTTGATTTTCTGAGAGACCAAAAGTTTATCTGATCTCTCCAAAATTGGATTCAATTAATTAAACAATACCTAAACTGCAAACTGTCCAAGATATCTAATTCAAGGATTTGTTATTTTCAGTGACCATAAGAAATAGGAACAGGAGTAAACCATTTGGCTCCCCAAGCCTGCTGTGCAATTCAATAGGATCATAGCTGATCCAATACTCCCCATTCACCTTTTGGCTCTTTTACTATAACTCTTGATAACCCTACTGATCAAGAATCCATCTATCTCAGTCTTAAATATACACAAGAACTCTGCCCCCCATAGCCTTATAATTCCAAAAACTCAACCCTCAGAGAAGAAATTACTCCTCATCTCAATCTTAAATTGGCACCTGTTTGTTCTGACACTATGCCTTCTGGTCCTAGACTCTCCCCAGGGGGGAAACATCCTCTCAGCATTTACCCTGTCAAGCCCTTTGAAGAATCCTGTACAATTCAATGAGGTTTCCTCTCATTCTTTGAAACTCCAGTGAATAGTGTTCCAGCCTGTTCAGCCTTTGCTCATAAAATAATCCCTCCATTCCCGGGATCATTCTCGTGAACCTTCTCTAAACTGCCTCCAATTAAATGACAGCATTCCTTCAATAAGGCGACCAAAACTGTTGACAGTACTCCAGATGTGGTCTTACCAGCACCTTGTACAGTTGCAGTAACCCTAATCTTATACTCCAACCCCCTTGAAATAAGGACCAACATTGCTTGTCTTTGACTCTGACTGACTGTTTGAATGCCTGTTTCATTATTATACAGTTTCAGTTATGAGCTGAGCCTTCAATAACCCCCTTTTAACAATTATGCATTCTTCACTTGGCTTTTTAAAAAAAAAATTAACCCCTATGCTACTGCCATACAGCAGTGATACTTATTTTCCCCAGCACCCATGTTGAGTATATGAAGGTGCAAGACAGTGAAAAAAACCAATTGTGTAGATAACTTTATTAATATTCCATCATCAGGATAGCCACCCATATGGCCAAGGAACCAATATCAGCAGAACCCTGTAGGGACTATGCTTATGTGAAAGAAGAAGTAAAAGGGGAGGGTACAGATAGAGATGTACAGCATGGATACAGACCCTTCAGTCCAACCCGTCCATGCCAACCAGATATCCCAACCCAATCTAGTCCCACCTGCCAGCACCCGGCCCATATCCCTCCAACCCTTCCTATTCATATACCTCTTAAATGTTGCAATTGTACCAGCCTCCACCACATCCTCTGGCAGCTCATTCCATATACGTACCACCCTCTGCGTGAAAAAGTTGCCTCTTAGCACTCTTTTATATCTTTCCCCTCTCACCCTAAACTTATGCCCTCGAGTTCTGGACTCCCCAACCCCAGGGAAAAAAACTTTTGTCTATTTATCCTATCCATGCTCCTCATGATTTTGTAAACCTCTATAAGGTCACCCCTCAGCCTCCGATGCTCCAGGGAAAACAGCCCTAGCCTGTTCAGCCTCTCCCTGTAGCTCAGATCCTCCAACCCTGGCAACATCCTTGTAAATCTTTTCTGAACCGTTTCAAGTTTCACAACATCTTTCCAATAGGAAGGAGACCAGAATTGCACGCAATATTCCAATGTCTAACCAATGTCCTGTACAGCCGCAACATGATGTCCTAACTCCTGTACTCAATACTCTGACCGATAAAGGAAAGCATACCAAACGCCTTCTTCACTATCCTATCTACCTGCGACTCCACTTTCAAGGAGCTATGAACCTGCACTCCAAGGTCTTTTTGTTCAGCAACACTCCCTAGGACCTTACCATTAAGTGTATAAGTCCTGATAAGATTTGCTTTCCCAAAATGCAGCACCTTGCATTTATCTGAACTAAACTCCATCTGCCACTTCTCAGCCCATTGGCCCATCTGGTCAAGATCCTGTTGTAATCTGAGGTAACCTTCTTCGCTGTGCACTGCACCTCCAATTTTGGTGTCATCTGCAAACTTACTAACTGTACCTCTTACGCTTGCATCCAAATCATTTATGTAAATGACAAAAAGTAGAGGGCCCAGCACCGATCCTTGTGGCATTCCACTGGTCACAGGCCTCCAGTCTGAAAAACAACCCTCCACCACCACCCTCTGTCTTCTACCTTTGAGCCAGTTCTGTATCCAAATGGCTAGTTCTCCCTGTATTCCATGAGATCTAACCTTGCTAATCAGTCTCCAATGGGGAACCTTGTCGAACGCCTTACTGAAGTCAATATAGATCACATCAATTTTCTTTACTTCTTCAAAAAGCTCAATCAAGTTTGTGAGACATGATTTCCCACGCACAAAGCCATGTTGACTATCCTGAATCAGTCCTTGCCTTTCCAAATACATGTACATCTTGCCCTCAGGATTCCCTCCAACAACTTGCCCACCACTGAGGTCAGGCTCACCGGTCTATAGTTCCCTGGCTTGTCCTTACCACCCTTCTTCAACAGTGGCACCACGTTTGCCAACCTCCAGTCTTCCAGCACCTCACCTGTGACTATTGATGATACAAATATCTTAGCAAGAGGCCCAGCAATCACTTCCCTCGCTTCCCACAGAGCTCTCGGGTACACCTGATCAGGTCCTGAGGATTTATCCACTTTTAACCGTTTCAAGACATCTAGCACTTCCTTCTCTGTAATCTGGACATTTTGCAAGATGTCACCATCTATTTCCCTACAGTCTATATCTTCCATATCTTTTCCACAGTATATACTGATGCAAAATATTCATTCAGTATCTCCCCCATTTTCTGTGGCTCCACACAAAGGCCGCCTTGCTGATCTTTGAGGGGCCCGCTTCTCTCCCTAGTTTCCCTTTTGTCCTTAATATATTTGTAAAAACCCTTTGGATTTTCCTTAATTCTATTTGCCAAAGCTATCTCATGTCCCCGTTTTGCCCTCCCGATTTCCCTCTTAAGTATACTGCTACTTCCTTTATACTCTTCTAAGGATTCACTCAATCTATCCTGTCTATACCTGACATATGCTTCCTTCTTTTTCTTAACCATTCCCTCAATTTCTTTAGTCATCCAACATTCCCTATACCTACCAGCCTTCCCTTTCACCCTAACAGGAATATACTTTCTCTGGATTCTTGTTATCTCATTTCTGAAACCTTTAACACTATGGCAGTCCCAGTCGATGTTTGGAAAGTTAAAATCCCCGACCATAACCACCCTATTATTCTTACAGATAGCCGAGATCTCCTTACAAGTTTGTTTCTCAATTTCCCTCTGACTATTGGGGGGTCTATAATACAATCCCTATAAGGTAATCATCCCTTTCTTATTTCTCAGTTCCACCCAAATAACTTCCCTGGATGTATTTCCGGGAATATCCTCCCTCAGCACAGCTGTAATGCTTTCCCTTGTCAAAAGTGCCACTCCCCCTCATCTCTTGCCTCCCTTTCTATCCTTCCTGTAGCATTTGTATCCTGGAACATTAAGCTGCCAGTCCTGCCCATCCCTGAGCCATGTTAGTGTAATTGCTGTGATATCCCAGTCCCATGTTCCTAACCATGCCCTGAGTTCATCTGCCTTCCCTGTTCGGCCCCTTGCATTGAAATAAATGCAGGTTAATTTATTAGTCCTACCATGTCTCTGCCTGCCCTGACTGTTTGACTCACTTCTGTTCTCAGCTGTACCCATCACTTTCCTCACTATTTCCCTGGGTCCCACCAACATCCCCCCCCGCCCCCACCCCCTTACTAGTTTAAATCCTCCCAAGCAGTTCTCACAAATTTCCCTGCCAGTATATTAGTCCCCTTCCAATTTAGTTGCAAAGTGTCCTTCTTGTATAGGTCACTTCTAACCCAAAACAGCTTCCAATGATCCAAAACTGTGAATCCTTCTCCCATACACCAGCTCCTCAGCCACGCATTCATCTGCTCTATCCTCCTATTCCTGCCCTCACTAGCTCCCAGCACTGGGAGTAATCCAGATATTACTACCCTTGAGGACCTCCTTTTTAAATTTCTGCCTAACTTTCTGTAATCCTCCTTCAGAATTTCAACCTTTTCCCTTCCAATGTCGTTGGTTCCAATGTGGACAATGACCTATTGCTGGCCCCTCTCTCCCGTGAGAACATTCTGCACCCTCTCTGAGACATCCTTGATCCTGGCACCAGGGAAACAACACACCATTCTGCTTTTTCTCTGCTGGAAACAGAAACGTCTGTCTGTACCTCGGACTACAGAATCCCCGAACACAATTGATCTCTTGGAAGCCGACGTACCCCTCGTTGCATTAGAGCCAGTCTCCATACCAGAAACTTGGCTATTTGTGCTACGTTCCCCTGAGAATCCATCACCCCCTACATTTTCCAAAACAGCATACCTGTTGAAATGGGTATATCCACAAAAGACTCCTGCCCTTGGTGCCGACCTTTCTCACCCTTCCTGGAGTTAACCCATCTATGTGACTGTATCTGAGACTTTCCCCCCTTCCTATAACTGCCATCCATCACATACTGGGGTTGCTGTTGCAAATTCCTCATTGCTTCTATCTGTCTCTCCAACCGATCCACTCGATCTGATAAGGTTCGCATCCAACAGCATTTATGGCAGATATTATCCGCAGTAACCCTTAAACTCTCTTGAAACTCCCACATCTGACAAGAAGTGCGCATCACTGCAAAGGCCATTTTTGCTCCTTCACAATCTACAGACCCAGAAAATAACACTGTCTTATTCCTCTACAAACACTGCCCCAGGTTAAATTTATATTTTAAGTTTAATCAAGAGACTTATCTCCAAAAACATATAATTAAGAAAGAACCCACTGTACTCACTAATACAGCCTTTAGAGTCATAGAGGTGTATTCTCTAGGACAGACTTAAAACAACAATTAACTTATCTGATTCTGTGCTGTGAACTTCGCCCAACAGTTCCTCCAAGATTAGTTGTGAATCTCACTGTTTGTTAATTTTATCAGATGCACTCCGATGTTCAGCGATACACGAATTCAAACAGCAAAGGCAGCAACTGTGCAGGTTCTCGTTCGTTCGCTCATGCGTTCGTTCGTTCATTCGTTCGTTCGTTCGTTCATTTTCTCTCTCTCTCTCTCTCTCTCCTGCACTGTCCTCACCATATGCTTCCTTTGTCTGCTCTTCTCCCTTTTAAACTGCTGTTGTTTTGACTTTTTTTCCCCCAAAAGTTCCAAAACAATGCAACAGCGTATAAAACAGTAATAGCTGCTCCTGGAATTCGAGGAAATCACCTCCAACACCTAAAATGCCTCAAAAAAAAGGAGCGGCTCTGACAGCCAGAAATTTTTCCCGTCCTCCATCTTGGATTACCCAGAATCCTTCAAATCAAAATAGAGTTGGAGGGGAAAATAAAGCACTGCACTCCCCAAGGTGTCCATCTCTCCCTAAAGACATCAAGAGTATTGGTGGATACCAAGTGGTTCTTCTCCAGGGAAGAGGGGCAGGCAGTCAGCCATAATGACCCCCTCCATGGTCTGCCCTCCCCGCTCTGCACCAGGTGCCCAAAGAACAGGAGTGTGGGAATGAAGTGATGAAGGAATCCTGATGAAGGGCTTTTGCCCGAAACGTCGATTTCGCTGCTCGTTGGATGTTGCCTGAACTGCTGTGCTCTTCCAGCCCCACTAATCCAGTATTTAGTTTTCAGCATCTGCAGTCATTGTTTTTACCTTGAAGTGCAAATAAAACAAGACAAAAGAACGGAAAAGAGGATGCAAATGCCCACACTAAATATACATATGATCCACAGACTCCATAGCGTTACAAAACAAACAGTTCACCTGGGAGTCCGTGAACCATTCAATCTGCAGTTACAAGGGACTGCAATACCCTCTACCCTAGATACCCAAACTAAAGAGGGAGGGCTCCCACGTAGAGAGCCGTCCGATGGGGATCCCCACCACCCGGTGGAAAATGGGCATGCCGAGGCGTGTCCGGGCACTAATGAAGGAGAAGAGGTGGATAGTGTGCAGCAGCTGTCTGTACAAGATTCGCCGTTTAGCATCTTTAAAGGACATGGTCACAAAAATTATGGAGGTGGCACAGGTTCTCGGGCGGAGGTATGGGATCCCGGGGCCAGTGTAAAATTCCATCCGAGCAGACAGGATTCAACCGCACACTTGAGCATCCTCCAACTGATGCACCGTGTCAGGTTTGAGCACTGCTGTCTGAAGGCGTTGGAAGGCAATGGCAACGAGCCAGACGTCTACCGCTGCCCTGCTCGCTGTATCCGACAGCAGCATCCAGCTCAGACCCCCCGGCACCCAGCACCCCCCCCAACCCTGGTCACCCATACAGCCACCAGCTCAGGTGCTCTCTATTGGTTCTGTAATTATCCTAATTGACTGCCTGTTTCATTCATGAGGTTTCCTGACTTTATTGGCAAACATTGGGAAATACAGAGGGAGATTGGAAAACTTCAGGCTATCGGCCTAAGACTCCATATTGTAATTGTACCATCCTAGCTGCCAATCATCCCACCAACAATACTCAACAGATTACTCATAGACTTATTCTATCCACTTAACCATCCTAATCCCATTTTCCTGAACTTGGCCCATAGCCTTGTGGACCTTGGCATCTCAAATGCGCATCCACATGTTCTTAAACATTATGAGGGTTTTTGCCTTTGCAATTCTTATAGGCAGAGAGCTCCAGGTTCCCAATGTCCTCTGGGTCTGTCCAAAAGTTATGCCAAGTGCAGGTTTAACATTTTGTTTTGGTGTAGGAGGGTCGCAAACCTTCGACCCCGAGTTGCCCAAATGAGAGGTAATCAAATAGTTGTGCCCGACTGCTGTAACACAAACAGACTGGGATGTATACTACTAGTGGAGTTTCATTCACTGAAGGACCGCACAGATCTGGGCAGTTGTAAAATAAAACATGGCAAGTTCCAGCTGAATAGGCATTCAGTAGGAAACATTGGCTCATGCCCTCAAGTTATTCTATTATTCATTACTCTGGAGTGACTTTAAATATGATAAAGTTTTTGGGAGCGAGATAGTGAGGTATTATGCTCCACTTTAGAGGTAAATCCATGTCAAAAAATTCCATTATTCATCATTTCATGGAACCGATGTGATTAATAACGAAACATTCCCCTGGTTAAGGTGGTTGCCTACAGCACTCTTGTGGCTGGAAGGAAAAGCATCACTGCAGATGGTACCAATTCTACAGAGAATCCTCTCCACTTCAGTACAACCATTGGCATCTACTCACGTGACAGCCATATCCGAGGTTGGTGCTTCTAGAGATTGTTGCACCTTTTGATTATTCTTCAGATGTAATTGTCACTCTAAAGGCCAAGGTTCATTGGTCATGCTTAGTTGATTCTGAGACGTGATGATAGGTCTCCTTGGTTATCTGCAGTCTGGGTAAAGAAGGTGACTGCCAATTCTAGTCAGCAGTGAATGTTTTGACTCTGAAGATGAAAGAATGTCAATATATGTGAAGATCAAGATCATGCGTTCCTTGGAGGGGTACGTGTTTGTTATGCTGTTTCCTTCGACTTGCTGCCCTCAGCCTTCTAGGTGGTGGAGATTTTAAGTTTGGAAAGTGCGTCTTGACAATTTACTGCAGTGCATCTTGTAGCTAATACCCACTGCAAAAATAGAGCCCTGGTAATAGAAGGTTAAGGAGATAAGATGGATTTAAATTTGCCCAGGTTCGTGTCATGAAATGTTGTAATCATCCAAGAAAATTGTATGTATTCCATTACATTTCTGACTTGCGTCTTAGGTGATACGAATAGTCTTCGGAGAGTCAGTTAAGCCACCTCTCGCTGGATATCCAGTCTCCTAACTTTTCTGGCGTAATGGAAGTTCCAATTTCTTGGTATCTAAGTCATCACCATAGAATCCCTACAGTGTGGAAACAATCCATTTGGCCCAGCAAGTCCACACCGACCCTCCAAAGAATAACCCACCCACACCCATTCCCTTACTACTCAATGTTTTCCTGACTAATGCACCTAACCTGCACACCCCTGAGCCCTATGGGCAATTTAGCATGGCCAATTCACCTCACCTGCACATTTGTGGGAGGAAACCAGAGCATCTAGAAAAAACCCACACAGACAGTTGCCTGAGGCTGGAATCAAACCCAGGTCCCCAGCACTGTGAGGCAACAGTGCTAGCCACTGAGCCGTCGTGACGCCTTTGAGTTTCTTGTCAATATGAGCCTCTAAGGTTTGATGGTGAGCACAGCAATGACATCACCATTCAGTGTTGAGGAAGGTGGTTAGACCTGACTCATCAGAGATGATATTACTAGAATTCAGATAACATGGCCAATAATTACCTATCCTGGATGTAATTCAGGTTTGTAATGCAGGACTAAATTGCTTTTGCAAAAAAGTAGTGAATAGCCAAATGAAAAAGTGTTGCAATGTGAGTTTGAAAAAAAAAAGTGATAAACTAAAAATGGGATTTCCTGAATAATAATCTGAAGTGTAATCCTGATCCCACATCCCATCGGGAAGTGCCTTTCCTAGGATTATAGAGGAAAATATATTAAAAGGAAGATTATCATTGATGAGAGAAAGTAACGTTTTCAATAGAAAGGAAAATAACAGATTTTATCAACAGATAAACAGTAAAAATGCATTGCTTTATTCATTCTCATGAAATAAGTGTTACAGCAACTTGGAGATAGTGAGGATTGCAGGTGCTGGAAATTCAGAATCGATAAAAGTGTGGAGCTAGAAAAAGCACAGCAGGTCAAGCAGCATCAGAGAAGCTGGGGAGCTGATATTTCAGGTTGCCACCTTTCATCAGGACCGGGGAGGGTGGAAGGGAGCTGAGAAATAAATGGAGGAAGGGGGTGGCACTGCGGGAAAGGTAGATGGGTGGGTGCAGGTAGTAGGTGATTGTGATTGGTCAGTGAGGAGGGTGGAGCGGATAGGTGGGACGAAAGGTGGACAGGTGGGACAGGTCAAGGAGGCGGGGCAGAGAGAGAGGGCCGGACCTGGCCAGAGGTGGGGGGAATGAGGAGATTTGGAAGCTGGTGAATTCTATGTTAAGGCCATTTCAAGGCGGAAGATGAGGTGTTCTTCCTCCAGTTTGTGGGTGGCCTTATTTTGATGATGGAGGAGACCCAGGATGGACATGTCATTGGTGGAATGGGAAGGCGAGTTGAAATAGAGGCAAAAAAAACTGCAGAGGCTGGAATGCAAAGAAGACAAACAGGAGGCTGGAAGAACAAGCAAGCCAGGCAGCATCAGGAGGTGAAGAAGTCAACATTTCAGATCCCTTCATCAGGTTTGGGGAGGGGGTAGGGAGCTCAGAAATAAATGGAGGGAGGGGCATGGGCTGGGGGAAAGATAAGTGGAATAGCGATAGGTGTGTTTATTGTGATTAGTCATTGGGAAAGGTGGAATGGATAGGTAGTAAGGAAGATGGACAGATAGATCAGATCAAGAAGGCAGGGAGGAGGGTAAAGGCTGGACATGGGATGAAGTTGGGGTTAGGGAGATAGTGAAGCTAGTGAGGCAGGAGGTGGAATGGAAGGGAGGCAGCAGGGCTGGAAAAGGAGGATGGGTGGAAAGGTTATTTGAAATTAAAGAACTCAATGGTAAGTCCTCCACGCTGTAGAGGCGGAAGATGAGGTGTTGTTCCTCCAACTTGCTGTCTGATTCATTGCAATGGTGCAGGGGGACGAGGCTGGACATGTCGGACAGGGATGGAGATTGGGAGGGGGAGTTGAAATGGGCGGTGAAGGTTGGGGGGGGTGGGGATCAGGTTGGCAGTTTTGGGCCCAGCGATAATGCTTGGTGAAATGGTCATCTAGTCTATGTTTGGTCTCACCGATGTAGAGAACACCACATTAGGAGCACCGGATGCAGTAAACTAGGTTGGAGGAGATGCAGGTGAACATCCATCTTACCTGGAAGGACTATTTGGGGCCTTGGGTGGAGGTGAGGGAGGTGGTGTACAGACAGGTGTACAGACAGAAGGTGCCGGGAGGATGGTGTTTGGAAGGGATTGTGGAGAGCGTGGCATGAACTCAGGAGTGGCAAAGAGAACGGTCCTTGTGGAAGACAGAGCAGGGTGAGGAGGGGAAGATGTTCTGGGTGGTAGGTCTAATTGAACTTGACAGAAATGTTTGAGGATGATACATTGCTTATAGAGACTGGTGGGGTGGAAAGTGAGGACAAGGCAGGGCCCCTACCTTTATTATGTTTGGAAGCTGGGGGGGTGGTTTTTAGATTTGAAATGGCTGGCAACTGAAAGGCAGGGTCAATTGGAGTGTACGGACCTTTGACATTCCTTGAACCAGTCTCCAAATTTGCACCCGGTCTGTCCGATGTAGAGGAGACCACATCAGGAGCAATTAAATTTGAGGAAATGAATCTCTGCCCGACCTGGAATGGTTGATTGGGGCCTTGGATGGAGGGAAGAGGAGAGGTGTGAGGGCAGGTTTTGCACCTTCTGTGGCCACAGGGATAGGTGCCAGATGTGGAGAAGGGATCGGTAGGCTGTGTGGAGCTAACGAGGGAGTTATGGAGGGAACAGTTCCTGCGGAAAACAGATAGGGTGGGGAGGGAAATATCATTGGGGGTTAGACTGCAGGTGATGGAAATGGCGGAGGATAATGTGCTGGATTTGGAGAGTCATAGAATCATAGAAACATAGAATCCCCACAGTGTGGAAACAGGCCCTACCCCTTTACTCCACATTTCCCCTGACTGACCTAACCTAACCTACACACCCCTGAGCACAATGGGCAAATTAGCACAGCCAATTCACCTAACCTGCACATCTTTGGGCTGTGGGAGGAGACCGGAGCAGGAGTAGGAAGACATCTGGGATGTCCTAGTGTGGAATTGGTCATCCTGGGAGCAAATACAGCAGAGGTGGACGAATTTGGTGTGTGCCATCGCGTTTTTGCAGAAGGGGTTTGGGAAGAGGTGTAGTCAAGGTAGCTGTGGGAGTCGGTGGTTTCAAATAGACGTTGGTGCTGAGTTGGTTGCCAGAGATGGAGACGGAGAGGTCCAGGAAGTGGAGAGAGTTGTCAGAGATGGTCCAAGTGAATTTGAGGTCAGTGTGGAAGTGTGGGTGAAGTAAATGAACTGTTCGACATCCTTGTGGGAGCACGAAGCAGTGCCGATACAGTCATTGATGTCGCAGAGGAAAAGATGGGGCATGGTGTCAGTGTAGCTGCGGAGGAGGGACTATTCCACTTATCCTATGAAGAGGCAGGTATAGCTTGGACCCATGTGAGTACCCATGGCCAACTCTCTGGTTTGGAGGAAGTGGGAGGATTGAAAGGAAAAGTTGTGAAGAGTGAGGACCAGTTCAGCTCGGCGGATGAGAGTGTCGGTGGAGGGGAACTGGTTGGATCTGCAGTAGAGGGCCTTGAGGTCTTCCACATAAGGGATAGAGGTGTAGAGAGACTGGATGTCCACGGTGAAGATGAGGTGTTGGGGGCCAGGGAATTGAAAGAGTTCAAGGAACAGTTCATCTACTTCACACGTACCTTCCACCCTGACCTCAAATTCACCTGGACCATCTCTGACAACTCCATCCCCTTCCTGGACCTCTCCACCTCCATCTCCGGCAACCAACTCAGCACCAACGTCTATTTCAAACTCACCGACTCCCACCTCGACCATACCTCTCCCATCCCCCACCCCCACAAAAATGCAATTCATACTCTCAATTCCTCTGCTTTGGCCATTTCTGCTCTGAGGATGAGCAATTCCACACCAGAACATCCCAGATGTCTTCCTACTTTAAGGATTGCAATTGCCCCTCCTCCACAATCAACAAAGCCCTCGACAACATCTCTTCTATTTCCCACACCTCTGCCCTCAACACTATCCCCCAAAACCACAACAAGGTTCGAGTCTTACCTGCTCCTCACATTCCACCTCATTAATCTCCAAATGCAGTACATCAGCCTCCACCAGTTCTACCACCTGCGAATATTTCCCTCCCCAACCTAATCTGCTTTCCACAAGAACTGTTCCCTCTGTAACTCTCTCGTTAGGTCCACCCTACCGATCTCTCCTCCACACCTGGCTCTTTTCCCTCCGGCCATAGGAGAATGCAAAACCTGCCCTTACACCTCTCCTCTTACCTCCCTCCAAGAGTCCAAGGAATCATTCCAAGTCCAGCAGAGATTCAGCTGCATTTCCTCTAAATTGATTTATTGCATTCATTGCTCCCAATGTGCTCTCCTCTACATTGGAGAGACCAAATACAAACTTGGGGGCTGGGTCAGGGAACATCTAAGGTCCGTACACTCCAATTAACCCCACCTTTTGGTTGCCAGGCATTTCAACTCCCCCTCCCACTCCCTGACGACTTGTCCATCCTGGGCCTTCTCCACCTTCAAAATAAGGCCACGCGCAAACTGAAGGGAGAACACCTCATCTTCCACCTACAGTCTTAACATAGAATTCACAGCTTCCAAATCCCCCCACCCCCACCCTCATCCCAGGTTCAACCCTTCCCCTCCACCCCCTCCTCCCTCCCCTGACCTAACCTGTCCATCGTCCTTGCCAGCTATCCGTTCCACCCTTCCCACCGACCAATCACAATCACCTCCTACCTGCATCCACCTCGCGCCATCCCACCGACCTTTCCCCCAGCGCCACCCCATCTCCCTTCCCACTTCCCCCCTCCCTAGGCCTGATGAAAGGTTCCAACTTGAAACACCAACTCCCTGCTTCTCTGATGCTGCTTGACCTGCTGTTCTTTAACCAGCTCCACACTTTGAACTCTACCTGTTACAGACAAGTCCAGCAGCCATTGCCTGTTGCTAGCTGACATTGAGGAGGTGGTGATGAAACCTCTTAATCCATGTTATGTAGGTCCCAACGTTTTGATTCAAAGCATTTAAGTTTGATAAAGTACTGCTTAGGAACATAGGGATAACTTATTTTGCATTTGAGACTATTCTGCCATTCAACTGAATAATTGCATCATGTGATTAGCTCCATATGCCTACCACTTTACATATCTTTTAAAGCTTTGGAGGACTTAAAGACTATCAATTGCAAAATTAAAATTTACTATTGATCAAGCATCAGTTGCCACTTGTTGAAAAGAGTACCAAAATTCTATTGCATTGTGCATAGAGATGTTTCCAAATTTCACTCCTGAACGTCTTTAATTTTTACACAATGCTTCCAAGTCCTAATTTCTCCTTGGTCCTAGTTTTTTCAATAAGCATAAGTAAATTCTAGCTACTCCGTTTCCTTTTCTTTAATATCTTGAAAACTTTTATCATTCATCTCTAGAATTCCTAAATCCCGGAAAACGTAACTCTAGTTTGTGTATCAAAAACAGAAATTACTGGGAAAACTCAGCAGGTCTGGCAGTGTCTGTGGACAGAAAGCAGAGTTAAGGTTTCAGGTCCAGTGACCCTTCTTGAATTCTGAAGAAGAGTTACTGGGCCCAAAGTGTTAACTCTGCTTTCTCTTCACAGACGCTGCCAAACCTATTGAGTTTTTCTAGCAATTTATGTTTTTGTTTCCGATTTCTAGCATCTGCATTCTTTGTTTTGTTTGGTTAAAATGTGTGTAATCTGTTCTTATGATTTGAAGTTTGCTATCATTCTGGCAAACATATGTTGCACTCCCGAGCCTTCCATATCCATCAAAGTTTTACCTGCACATCCACTAATATCATTTATTGTATCCGTTGCTCCCGATGTGGTCTCCTCTACATTGGGGAGACTGGACGCCTCCTAGCAGAGCACTTAAGGGAACATCTCCGGGACACCCGCACCAATCAACCACACCGTCCCGTGGCCCAACATTTCAACTCCCCCTCCCACTCAGCCGAGGACATGGAGGTCCTGGGCCTCCTTCACCGCTGCTCCCTCACCACCAGACGCCTGGAGGAAGAACGCCTCATCTTCTGCCTTGGAACACTTCAACCCCAGGGCATCAATGTGGACTTCAACAGTTTCCTCATTTCCCCTCCCCCCACCTCACCCCAGTTCCAAACTTCCAGCTCAGTAACTGTCCCCATAACTTGTCCGGACTTGTCCTACCTGCCTATCTTCTTTTCCACCTATCCACTCCACCCTCCTCCATGACCTATCACCATCATCCCCTCCCCCACTCACCTATTGTACTCTATGCTACTCTCTCCCCACCCCCACCCTCCTCTAGCTTATCTCTCCACGCTTCAGGCTCACTGCCTTTATTCCTGATGAAGGGCTTTTGCCTGAAACGTCGATTTTGCTGCTCCTTGGATGCTGCCTGAACTGCTGTGCTCTTCCAGCACCACTAATCCAGAATCTGGTTTCCAGCATCTGCAGTCATTGTTTTTACCTATATCTTTGGGTGGACTAGTACTGCTTACAATACTCTAGGTGTGGTTTAAATGAAGAATTGTACAATGAAGCAGAGCTTCAATGACCTTGTATTCTAGTGTCTTTAAAGGCCACTAATCATTCAGTTTGTTTTCATTATTTTGTATACCTGTTTATGATATTTTATCAAGCAGTGTATATGAGCCTCAAAATCTCTTCTGACATCCATGTTTGGAGAACTTTTGAAATTCAATCTTGGGATTAAATGTCACTGCCGTGGGTCAGCATTGCACCATTCATCAAGTAGATAAATGTACATTGCCATCTTTGGAATTCAATTGGTGCAGTTTTGCCCATGTTCTTTATTTATCAGGCTCTCTGCTGTTTTAAGCTTTCATCTCCATTGTCCACACCTATCTCTGTCATCAACAAATAAGAACACAGGCTTTTTATTGATCCCATCAACTCATTCACTAATAAATATGAATGATTAGTTGAGGCCCAGACCAGACCAGCTTGACACCTTCTGTAAAATGTCTCTGACTATATGTCGCAAAGTTAAAATCTTGTTCTGTTTGACATCTCTGTCAACACAGCTCCCATCTCAGAGCTAAGATCAAGACTAAAATAAACACAATACTGATACAGCCTGATACTAACGTGATTCTTGATGCTTTGCAGCTCACTGTGCTTGGCATCGTTCAGATGTTTTTCTGTTGTAGTATACAGTCCAAGGAGCAATGATTTGTTCAGAACCTTTATTTATGACATTCCAGCTTATCTTAACAATACCTTTCCTTTCCTCTTTGGTATTTTCCTGTATTTAATAATCTTCAGCTACAAATGCTATAAGATGTCAAAAATCCTCGGATAACCTGATTTTGCATTCCATCTGTAATTACAGACAGTGAATTTGTCTATGAGCAATCCTAGAATTCTTGCCAAATGTTGATCCGATGTCAAAGTTCGCCCCTGTGAAACATAAGGTATTGAAGCAGTGAGAAGCAGAGTGATCGTTCTGATTACATTAGCTGACAAAATATTGAAGGTACCAACCAGCCTGAAATATCAGAGTCTCATAATTTGTATTGCAGTCCATTGACTGGCACATTCTCCTGCCACTCTTGCTGGGGCCTCTCTTGTAGCAGACTTGATGTGTTTTGGTAACATGTGAATGGGTTACATGGGATCCCATGATCCAAGTTCACATGTAGAGCATCAAAATCAGTCAGCATGGCTTAGTGATGTAATGACAGCACTAGTACTGAGACTTCCAATGCACAAAGAAGTCACCTGTGCTCGTGTCCTTCCTAGCATGGGGCATCATGCAGACACAGTACGTCCCACTCCAAAGGCTTCAGGCTTCCCTTATTCTAAAGGGAAGTCATATTAGCATAGCCTGGACGCCTGTGCTATGTGGGAGGTCATGGACGCTTCCAGTGTCCCTGGTGACCACGTGTTCAGCCGCAGCTACTGGGTAACTGCATTTTACAGCTGGCATGATGGATGGGCTCACTGTACAGCATCCGTGATGTTCAGGTTATCATGGACAACACATTCAATGAGATGGTCACTTTGCGGGGAAAGACGAAACAGGAAGAAAGGTGACCGCTAGCAGAGTAGAGGAGGACAGGTAGTATAGGAGTCCCCTGTGCCTGTCCCCCTCTCTAACCGATTTACCATTTGCCATATGTTAGGGGAGTTAGCATCTTGGGGGATTGCAGCAGAAGCCAGGCCCATGGCACAGAGGGGAGGAAGAAGAATGGTAGGGCATTAGTGATATGTCATTCAATAGTGAGGGGTACAGATAGCCACAAAAGAGACACAGGATGGTATGGTACCTCCATGGTGCCAGAATCAAGGATGTCTCAGAGCATTCTGAAAGGGGAGGATGAACAGCCTGTGGTGATGGTACATATTTGTACGAATGATACAGATTGAAAAAACAAGGTGATTATAGAGATTAGAATGTAATTTTAAAAGTAGGATGTCAAAGGTAGTAATCTCGGGATTATAACCAGTGCCATATTCTTGCTAGAGTAAAAGTGACAGGTTATAACAGAGGAACATATGTCTGGAAAAATGCTATAGAAGGAAGGGTTTCAGATTCCTGAGACATTGGGCCCTGTATAGGGTTAAGTGGGGACCAGTACAAGCAGGACAGGTTACACCTGGGCAGGACTGGGACCAATGTCCTCAGGGAAGGTACTTGCTAGAGGTGTTGGAGAGGATTTAAATTGGAATAGCAGGAGGATGGGCACATCTGAGGGAGAAACAAGGATAGCAATAAAACATGGAAAGATAAGAGAAAAAAAGCAGAAATAAAACAAGGGTAAAAAAAAACAAAGATCATGCAAAATAAAGCTGACTTACAAGGTTAAAAAGACAACTGTAAAGATGTGTTTCAAAGCATAGAGTACTTGCAATAAGGTAGATGAATTGACAATGCAAATAGATGTGCATGGTTATGGCATAGCTGCAACTATAGAGACATGGCTGCAAGGTGACCAAGTATGGAAACCAAACATCCAGGAGTATTCAATATTTAGGAAGTGAAACAAGGTGGGGTAGCATTGTTCGTACTGGAGTAAAATAAATGCATTATTGAGGAAGGAAACTGGGTTAGAAAATCATGATGTGGAATCTTTGTGGATGGAGATAAGAAACACAAAATGCCAGAAAACATTAGTGGAGCTGACTATAGGTCTCCAAACAGTACTGAGATCTGAAGGAAGGTATTAAAAACAAAATTAAATACATGTAATAAAGATACTATTGTAATCATGGGCTACTTTTAATATAAATGTATATTAGGTAAACCAATCCAGCAATAATACTGCAGTTTTCCCGGAATTTATTGTTACGACACAGTGGTGAACCCTCTGTTAATTAAACCAAATACCCAGGAAAGCTCACCTTGCCTCCTGATCTACTAAAATATGAGTGACAGAAAACTCACAAATTCCACTAATTAAAGAAAATAACATCAATTTAATACTTTTCTCTAAAAGTGAACATTAAATAACTATTCACAATTCTCAGCCCCCTTTTCCTTTACTGTTTATTACCTGCCTCCAATTCTATAACAATATGCTGTTCCAATAAGACATTTATTAAAATTACATCAACTTAATTTCAAAAACCACGCAGCTGCTGTTGTCTTTTGTAATTTCACTCTTCTGGTTGCTGAATTCCCTGGGTCATCTTCTTTCTATTTACTGACAGCATGTTTCATATGAAAAGATACTTCTGATAGAGAATGTTTACTAATTTCTTGGATGGCAAGATGTTAGATCTTCAGGCATTTCTGTCTCAATGGCACTTGCTCTGTCTCCAATTTTCAAAATGTCTGCACTTTTATAGCCCCAAAATGATTGGATTGTCTCATTTGTTTGATGTCGACAAAACAATAAACTCAAACTTGATTGGCTTTTAGTATCCTTGGGCATAATTTAAATTGATTGGTGAAATTCAAATTGTTGTCAAAACAGCAACCAACTCAGGTATTCATTTCACAGCCAAATGTTAATAATTTCAATTTTCCAGTACACTCTGGGACTGCTACCTCGTCATATCACAGGTGCTTGTAATCCCTCAGTTCAGAACAGCATTCACTCTCTCTTAAAGATACAGTACATGCCTTCAACTTCATAGCAGTATATATAATCTTTTTTAGACCAATACATTGAGGAACCATCTAGACAGCAGGCAAACCTACAGTGGGTATTATGCAATGAGAAAGGTTTAATTAACAATCTTTCATGTGCTTTCCTTTGGGGACGAGTGATCAGAAAAGGAGAGAATTGTTTATTAGGATGGTGAGTGAAGCCAAAACTAGGGTTCTGCATCTAAATAAAAGGAACTACAAGGGTATGCAGGACAAATCAGCAATGATGGATTGGGTAACCTTCCTAAAAGGGGTAACAATGACATACCAGTGGTTTTCAACTGATGTGCCATGACACAGTGAGAAGCGTGATGCAAAGTGTTCAGGAAGCAGCGCTGTTTTACTCAAGTGTTGAGGCTGTATCTGTGCTTCCACTCTCTGGAGCCTTAATGTCCATGTTAGAAGGCAGTAGCTGCTGACACTAGTCACTCCTATCAACTCTGCATGTCTAAGCCTCCCAAGCTATGCGTGCATCAGAGCTTTGGCACCACGCTTAAGTTGATATTTGCATCAATTCAGTTGAAAAAGGTTGGTGTGCTGTAGACGTGTTTGTTTCACTGAAGTGTGCCTTGATACTCAAAAGGTTGGGAACCATTGGAATAGATAATGTCTAATATACTTAAGGAATGTATACATGAATGACAACAATTATTCATTCCTATCATGCACAAAAATAAAACAGGAAAGGTGGCTCTACCATGGCTTAAGAAGAAACTGGGGATAGTTGGGATCTACACAGTAGACATAACCTTGACAGAAAAAAAGGCAGCAAACTTGAGTCCTGACATCAGTTCAGAATTTAACTAAACAGAACAGAAAGATTGCTCAAGAGGGGAAAGTAGAGTATGAGAGTAGACCTAGAGGGAACATATAAACTGACTGTAAAATATTTTACTAACATGTAAACAGAAAAGAATAGTGAAGACAAATGTTGGTCCCATACAGTCAGAAATGGGAGTAATTATAATAATGGGGAGCAAAGACATGGCAGAAAACCTGGACATATAGCTTGGTTCTGACTCACAAAGAGGACACAAATCATTTCTCAGAAATGTTAGGGAACAAAAGGTATATAGACAGAGAGGAATTTAATGAATTTAGTATTCGTAAAAAGAAAGGTGCTCAAGAAGTTAATGTGGTTAAATGCTGACATCACCCCAAGGCCTGAAAATCTACATCCCAGAGTACTAAAGTGACCGTCGACATATTGAATGCATTGGTGATCATCTTCCAAAATCCCGTAGACTCTGGGACAGGTGCTGTAGATTGGAGGGGGATAACTGTAACCCCATTATTTGAAAAAGGAGTGAGGGGGCAAAAAACCAGAAAGTCTAGACCAGATTGATTGCCTGATATAATACATGTGGAGAAAATACTAGAGTCTGTTTTAAAAAATGTGACAGCAGAACATTTGGAAAGCATTAAAAAAAGAACTAAGAATTGCGAATGCTGGTTTCCTGTACACTGAGGAGACAAACCACAGACTGTGAGGATGACTGCTTTGCGGAACTCTGATGCTCTGTCCGCAAAATTGATCCCGATCCTCCAATAGCCTGCCATTCCAACACTGTTGTTCGCTGGCCAACATTACTGTCTCAGCCCTGATGCAGTGCTCCAGTGAGGCTCAGCACAAGTTGCAAGAACGGCATCTTATTTTCCGCTTCGGGACTCTGCACCCGCCAGGACTCAATGTCACATTTAATAGTTTTAGAATTTTCTTCTACGTCCTTCACCCAACCTGACACCTCAGGCCCTGTTGTAATATAGACTGCTTTCATAGGATCCCTACAGTGTGGAAGCAGGCCATTAGGCCCATTGAGACCACACCGGCCCTCCAAAGAGCATCCCACCCAGACTGACTCCAACCCACCACGACCCACTTCCAATTTTATCCCTGTAACCCTGCTTGCCCAGTGGCTATCCCACTCTGCCTGCACATTATAGACAATTTAGCGCAGTCAATCCACCTAATTTATATATCTTTAGACCATGAGAGGAAACTGGAGCACCCAGAGGAAACCCACACAGACATGGGGAGAATGTGCAATCTGCACATAGACAATCGGCTGAGGGTGGAATCAAACCCAGGCACCTATCATAGATTCTTTACAGTGTGGAAACAGACCATTTGGCCTAACAAGGTCACACCAGTCCCTCTAAACATTATCCCACTCAGACCCATTCCCTTACCTTATTACTGTACATTTCCCCTGACTAAAGCATCTAGCCTACACATGCCTGAACACTACGGGTATTTTCCCATGGCTAATTCACTGAACCTGCTCATTTTTGGACTGTGGGAGGAAACCCGAGCACCTGGTGGAAACACGTGCAGGCACGGGGAGAATGCACAAACTCCACACAGTCATACAAGGCTGGAATTGTACCCAGGTCCCTGGCTTGTGAGGTAGCAGTGCTAACAACTGAGCCACCATGCTGCTTTTTCAGTGCCTTATTTTCACCTCTTTCTGATCCCCATTATCAGCTTTTCTTTCTCCCTGGCGTACTATCATCTATCCCCTTGTCTAGCTGACTGTCATTCTTACTCTCTGGGCTCTATCTCCACCTCTCCATTTACTCTTTCCCCCCTCACCACCTGTCTTCAGCATATATTGCACATTTTCCTAACTACAATCAGTTCTGCAGAAGGATCACTGGACCCAAAATGTTAATTCTGTTTTCCCTCCCCAGGTCCTGCCAGGCCTGCTGAGTTTCTCCAGCAATTTCTGTTTTTGATTTGGAAAGCATTAATGGGATAAAGATGGGTATATGAAAGGGAAATCATGCTTAACTAATCTGATGGCATTATGTGAGGATGTAACCAGGAGAATAGAAAAGGGAGAGCCAGTGGATGTGGTGTATTTGGAGTTCCATCGAATAGGTTAGTGGGCAAAAGTAAAACCCATGGGATTTGGGTAATACAACAGCATGGATTGAGAATTGGTTGACAGACCAGAGACAGAGAGTGAGAATAGAAAAGTGTAGCAGGCAGTTACTAGTGGTGTACTGCTGAGATCAGTGCTTGGAATTCATCTATTCATAATATGCAGAAATGACTTGGATGAGGGAACAAAATGTAACCTTTTCCAAGTTAGCTGGCTTCACAAAACTAGGTCGGATTGTGAGTTGAGGAGGATGGAAGGAGGCTTCAGCTCAATCTAGCCAAGTTGAATATGTGAGCAAACACATGGCAGATGCAGTATCATATCGTTCAGTGTGAAGTTATTCAATCCAGCGTGAAAACAAAATCAAAGTATTGTTGAAATGGTGATCTGTTGGGAAGTCTGGATGTCCAAAGGGATCTGGGTGTCCTTGTCCTCCAGTCAATGAAAGTAGACAAGTAGGTGCAGCAAGCAATTAAGAAGGCAAATTGTGTATTGGCCTTGATTGCAAGAGGATTGGAGTTCAGAAATAGGGATGCCTTACTGCAGTTACACAAGGCACTGACTGAGACCACACCTGGAATATTGTGTGCAGCTTTGATTTCCCTACCTAAGAAATGCTGATCTACCACAGAGGGCAGATAGCGGAGGTTCACTCAGCTAATGCCAGGAATGGCAGGACTGTCCTATGTAGAGAGATTACTTTGAATGGACTGGTACTCGGTAGAGTTTAGAAGGATGAGAGGGGATCTGTTTGGAGCATATAAATGTCCAACAGGGCTGATAGACTAGATGCAGACAGGATGTTTCCCCTGACCAGGGAGTCTAGAACCAAGGGTCACTGTTTCAGGATAGAGAGTAGGCCATTTAGCACTGAGAAGAAAAAAAAAATTCTTTACTTAGAGCGTAGTCAGCCTGTGAACTTCTCTACCAGAGAAGGGTGTGGAGGTTAGGTCACTGAGTATATTCAAGAAAAAAGATTGATAATTTTTTGGGTATTAAAAGCATCTTGGGGTATGGAGAGAAAGCAGGAAAATGCATTGATCTCAATGATTAGCCATGATCATACTGAATGGGCCAAATGGCCTAGTCCAGCCCCTAGTTTTTGTGTTTCCTTCACACTGACTCCAGAAAAGCCATAGTTCCGAGTTTTGCAGTCCTAATGTTTCATGTGGGTTTCATCTGCATGGAAGCAACTTGTAGCTGTCCCAGTCTAGACTATTCACTTGAGAATAAACAATTAAGGAATCGTCTAATTTGATAGGCTGAAGGAGGGAGACTCTTGGTGAAGGCAAGAGCTCTAGTGGCACACTGGTTGTATCCTTTCATGTGGTCCAAAAGGTCTGGGTCCATGTTCTTCCAGAGATGTGTCATACCACATTTTTAAAATGATCTATTCGGGGACGAAAACATTTCTTCACTCAACAAATCTGGAACTCTCCCTAATAAAGCTGTTAATGCTGGGAGCCAATTAAAATTTTCAAAGCTAAGATTGAGTAATTTTTGATGGGTAAATTATTAAGGGATATAGAATGATAGCAGGTATATGGAGATTGAGTAATAGTTGAATGATGTGGGGCAGTCAGGTTGCACTGGGTAGTAGTGCAACTACTGAGGCAACTACATCGTCGAATTGAATAGCTGAAAAGAATTTAAAAAGCAAATTGTCCCCTCCCCATCCCTAGAATACTTATAGTTTGATGTTTGAAAGTTGGAGGTTGTCAATAAGTTAGAAACAAAGAGGAAATTTTTTTTTGTAATATATCAGAATGTACAGCTTCAGCTATACTTCTCGCAATCTGCACAGTATTATCTGTAAATGCATTTTACTGTCAGATCATTCCTTTGTTTTACTTTGGGCTTAGCTAAACCTATTAAAAAAATTATTAACTATGTAAAATTTAGTAACCATAAATACTCAATGAAAGTATCCAGTATATGCAGCGATGTTCAATGGGTGAGAAAAGATTTACAATTAGCCAAAAATTATTTATTGTTAATCCAAATAATTAAGACAATGATATGTGAGAGCTAGGTATGTGATGGGATGGCACTATGGAGGTTTGTGGACAGCAAACATCCACATTTGTAGGAGGTATCTCTGGCTCTGGATCCATCTCTCTGGGTGGTCAAAGACCAGATGTCTCCCCAAAGTTGTACATTGGAATCTCAGAAGTCCTAACACACTAACTCTATCGGTATTACCTTGAGGATGGGAAGTTTATCTTCCAACAGCCAATTACTTTATATCCAGAACTGTTCAAAACTATCTCCAGTTCTGACATGGAGACCCCCAGGGGTCCCAACTAACTGAATACTCAGGAAATGTTAGACAGATTAAAATTATACAACTGAGTCCTCCAAATCTCCAATGGATATCCCCTGACCCTTTGACTGCTCCCGTGATGCTCTGAATTCAACTCGCCTGGCTTCAACCTAGTCCAACTACTCCTTTAACTCCACCCAATTTCTCTCCAAACCAATTCAGCTAACCCCCCCGATCCCCCTGACCTCCCCCCCCAACCTGAGGCAACTAGCCTCAGTAGTTGCACTATTACCCAGTGTAACCTGACTGCCCCACATCATTCGTTTATCCCTGACCCTGCCTATCCCATCATCTACCACCTGACAGCCCATCCATCAACCCACCTACCACCCTACCCTCACCAACCTGCCATCTAATTCCTTTTACCTACCAGCCCCCTCATCTACCCACCTCCTACCTTTCCTTCTCAATCACCAAACACTCTATTCCCTCCTTACCTGGCATGCTACATCTTTACTTAGCTACCTGCCACTCTGCCTCCTTTCCCAGGCATTCCTCTCACCCACTCACACAATTATTGTCTCTCTGTTGCCTTTCGAAGCGGCTTTGGACTTTTTAACTCTTTATTTTTCAGAATACCGTAAAAAGGATGGTGTTTTCCACAAAGATTCTTGCCGCTGCTCCCGAAGAGGATTCCTGCACTTGATGAGTTCTGCAAGATCTTCCATCAGGTGATGCCCTCAAAAAAATCTTGAGGTACGTAAATGTGAAATTTATCTGTTGTTTGTTAGGATTAGGACTTCTACCTAATTTGGAAGGTTTGGGCCAATGTCTCCACTTTGTCTGCCACAGAGCCAGAGTGGGACGGGGGCACACTGCAACATGGTGGATGGGGGAGCAGTAACTGGATAGTTTTCTCCAGGCTTTGGTCATGTCATGTGCAGAAGTGCAGGTTCAGTAATGCGTTGATGCAAAAGATACATAGAGTGAACACAATGGGCTGCTGACGCTACTCCCCTACTCCTTTCCCTCCCCCTCTCTCCCTTCTCTTACTCAGTCCTCTTCCCCCTCACTCCATCTGGACCTGAGTGGCCACCACCTCATATCCCTGTGCTATTGCGCCAGCGGTGAGGAACTCCACAGCCTGTCCAGCACTGAGAGAGAGAGAGAGAGAGAGAGAGAGAGAGAGAGAGACAGAGACAGAGAGAGAGAGAGAGAGAGAGAGAGAGAGAGAGAGACAGAGAGAGAGAGAGAGAGAGAGACACAGAGACAGAGAGAGAGACAGAGACAGAGAAAGAGAGAGAAATGGAGAACAGAATGCAATGGAACACCTCTAACTGGCAATGTGCAGGTCTGGAGAAGGGAGAGAGAGGCTAAGTCTCCACTGCCATTAGGAAATACTTGTTCCTTTGAGCGATAGCGTGAGCAAGCCCTCACCAGCAAGAGTTGGTTCTGTGGATGCCCACAAATGTGGGATGTAGGTAAAGTAGTGTTACTTCTGCAATCATAATTACTTATACAAGGTAAATGAACTCATACCAGTCTATAATTGTTTCAGCCAAGAGCTGAGTCAACAAGAATGAAAACTATGTGAAGGAAATACATAATTGTTTTTGTATTAGCTAAAATGTGCATGCAAGAATGAAATGTGCCTGCAAACAATGGGAGATGTTCCAGACAAATAGATAAGGTGCTGTGAGGGGAGGGGTTAAGCTAGGTATGCCTGTACAAACAAGAGTTATAAGTATCTATTTCCCACTTCTGCAAACACAAGAACAAACCACAATCAAGAAGTCATGAGGTCATAAGATCATAACAAGTGAGGGAAACAGATGGTAGTGAAGGAAGATATACCTAACAATGGACCACGGCTGGATGTGGCCAAACAGCCTTGTGAGGCCAGAAATAAGCATTTTGTCACAGACAAGGCTGGATAAGGCAAGAGATAAACAGGAGTAATGGGCGCCAGTCTTAGAGAGGTGGGAGATGTAAACAGGGGAGGAACAATGGGATGAAAGAATAGGAACCAAATTACATAAATATTGTATACTAGTTGAATTCAGTGTGTGTGTGTAACTGCTTTTGCATACAGTAGACACCACATCCCTCTTGCAAGAGCGAAATAAATGACACTACTGATTCAGATCTTGTCTCGGACTGAAATTATTGAAGTGAGTGAGCTTCGTTTCTCACAGAAAGATGCCACCAAGCCCCAGCCATAATGCAGCCAGGAGCAGAAGTCCTTGAGCCCCAGAGACCAAACCACCCTCTCCTCCCCCAGAATGGAGTAGTCCTTGGACAGTTCCCTGCCATTCCTATCTTACAGGAATCAATGCTTCACTTGAAGTCTTTGTAGTTAGTCTCCACTTTCAGGAACACAAAGCTGAGACAAAGGGTAGAAATAGTGGAGCTTCAAAGAGATTTGGGATACAGTTACATAGTTCATTAAAATGACATGGACAAGTCCAAAAAGTAGGAATATAGCATAAGAAATAGAAACCAAAAAACGCTAATGGAATGGAGATGTTTATATTTAGACGACTAGAATAGAAAGGGGTTCATGCTTCTTTGGTACAAAGCCATGATTAGACCACATCTGGAGTCTCTGCAAACAGTGCTGGATATCACATCATCAGACAGATGCAGTGGCCTTGGAGGGAGTGTAGCACACTTAGTTATGGGATTAAATGACCTAGGATAGTTTTTGCTGGCGTTTAGTGTCATAGAGTCATAGAGATGTACAGTACGGAAACAGACCCTTTGATCCAACCCGTCCATGCCGAACAGATATCCCAACCCAATCTAGTCCCACCTGCCAGCACCCAGCCCATATCCCTCCAAACCCTTTCTATTCATATACACATCCAAATGCCTCTTAAATGTTGCAATCGTACCATCCTCTGGCAGCTCATTCCATACATGTACCACCCTCTGCGTGAAAAAGTTGCCCCTTAGGTCTCTTTTATATCTTTCCCCTCTCACCCTAAACCTATGCCCTCTAGTTCTGGACTCCCCGACCCCAGGGACAAGACTTTGTCTATTTATCCTGTCCATGCCCCTCATAATTTTGTAAACCTCTATAAAGTTGCCCCTCAGCCTCCGACACTCCAGGGAAAACAGCCCCAGCCTGTTCAGCCTCTCCCTGTAGCTCAAATCCTCCAACCCTGGCAACATCCTTGTAAATCTTTTCTGAACCCTTGTTTGATTTGATTGAGATTTTCAGAATATGAAGGGAACTGACAGGTTGACAGAAAATATTTCTGCTTGTTGGGGTTTGAAGGGATAGGGGATGGTCTAAAAACAGGTGGAATGGCTTCCCCTGTACCATAAGAATGCTGTGACTCTCGAGTCAGACCTTCCAGGAGTGAAACACCTGCACACAAAGGTGATTGTAGTTTGAAACCTGCTTCTGCAAATAACAAGTGATGTTACAACCACTGTTAATTTTAAATCTGAGACTCAGAATTTTTTGTGAGTTTGGTCACAGGTCCGGCTCAAGGAAGTAAATGTCCGAATGGTAAATGGGTTTTGTGCGCAGGATTTGAGCAGCTATATGTCCAGCCATAAATGAAAACCTACCTGGCACATGACCACCATATTTTGGAACCATTGGGGTGGTGAGGTAAAGTTTATTTTCAGGTTGTGGAAGCTCCTCCGGGCAACCTTTCAGTTTGTTTCTCACTAAATACTGAAAAGGAAATGTTCACAATCAGTCCGGCTTGAGATCTCAAATGGAAAACAGCAAAACATTTCAGTGCGTGAGCTCCCTGTTCCTGTTATCACCATTTACTGTGATTCATCCAGTGGAGGAGAGGGGGCTGTCTGTGATGGGAACTAGCTGCTGAACATATTTAATTGGGCTTTGATTCTCTGAAGTTGATAGGACCCCAGATAACATAAGGAATTCCCACACTGCAGGAATTTTAAAAAAGACACTGGGTCACAGAGGTCCCAACTGGACTTCCCACATGGAATCTTTGTGATCTATGGTCTTTCTTTCTTTTAATCCCTACAGTGTGAAAGCAGGCAATTTGGCCCATTGAGACCACACTGACCTTCAATGAGTATCCTACCCAGCCTACTTCATTCCTATAACCCTGAATTTCCCATGGTTAACCCACCTTACCTGCACATCTCTTTGGACTGTGAGAGTAAACCAGGGCACCCAGAGGGGACCCATGCAGACACAGGGAGAACATGCAAACTGCACACAGTCATCCAAGGGTGGAATCAATCCCAAATCCCTAGAGCTGGGAGGCAGCAGTGCTAACCACGGAGCCACCATGCTTTTCCACAATGGACAAGCAGCTGGAAGGCTGATAACACACCACCAATGGAGTGATAGTTGTGTAGGATGATTACTAGTGCTGATCCTCCAATGGGAGCAGTCAACCTAATCCCCTGTGGCTCCCATGCTCGTAGTCACCATATCCAATTACATTAAGACAAATGATATAGTAGCATCTCATTGACTGAGACAGATCAATGTGATGAGTTTACAGTGTGGCTACAGAGAGTTACATGACCTCCGTTCTGTGCACTTCTCATTCTCAGCCTACAATGCTGGCTAGCAGCAATGTGAGAACCAGAGCTGTATAGGTCAGTCAGTCCACAGCCCCTTCATCCCCAGGACCTCAGGGGCCACCATACACAGTGACTCATGGAATTGGATCCCTCATGGGCACAGTGGAACTCAGCGGAAGTTTGGCCCCAGAACATGCAGTGTGTCAATCCACCAGCCCCTAAGTGGTCACAGCCTGGCCTTCATGAACCAACCTTACAGCCACAGCCAAAGAGCTAACTCATGGATACCTTGGGAGAGTTGAAGGCTAAGGGCATAAATCCTGACCAAAACTCTGGAGTGGACTTCAAAGATGGCTCATCTTTCTCGTGAATCCTGCAGTCAGTTTGGTACCAGATTGCTTTGCATTCATTTGGACTTGAGACTTTGAACGAATGCTGCTTTTCCAAACTGAGTAAGAGGGTGTGATCAACAGCAACCTGAGAAAACCAAACTGAGTGTTTACCAAGCCTGTATCCTCAGGGTACTCTTACAGAGTGATGAGACCAGGACAGTACATGCTACATAAGAGAAAAAGCTGCATGGTTTCCATATCCACTGTGCCAGACATATCCTCAGCCTCTCTTGGCTGGACGGGGTCCCCAACTCCAAAGTCCTGGAATATGGCTTCTATTAGCAAACACTCCCTGTTAAACCAATGATGTCAGCCCTGCCTTGGCTATGTACATCAGAAGATGGCCATTTACCTAAAGGCCTTCTGTCAGGAAACCTGGTCACTAGGCTCTTACAAGGGGTCCTGCAGTGAGACAGTTGCGGATGACTGTGACTTCCGGGGACTCTGCGTTTGGAAGAGCATTGGAGGAGCTGACAGGAAATGAAAATCCCAACTGGCGCAGAAGAGGGCCCAGGTTGAAACATAGGCTAGCGAGTCACACACCGCCTCATCTCGCTGTCTCCCTCTGCAGTCAATGTGCCTGAGACTGCCACGTTAGAGCGCTACTCCTGAACCCCATCAGGCCCCATCAATAGAGTTGACCACCATTAAAAAGAAAGCCACTTCCAGAAAAGGAGAAAGCATGAATCATCAGATAATTGGGCTGCAGAGGAGTTGAGAGTCCACCCGCCCCCCCCCGCCCCCCACCCAACAAACCTTATTCCCAAATCCAAACTCATTCCATCTGATCAACAGATTTAGGCCTGGAGACCAATGCTTGGGATGTCTGTTTTATCAGAGTAGGTCAAAGTAGGGGGGAATGGTTGTGGCAAGGGGAAGAGTAATTTGCTTCATATCAGGCTGCGGATTTCCAACTGATTAGTGACTGAGTGTGCATTTGATAAAAGTGTGAACACACAGTGTCCATTCAGATCCCTTCCAAGAACCAGATGATCTTTCCCTGGACATGGGACTTGCTGTGTAAGACTTCACCCAGATTTGGTGGTTGTGTGACAAGAACTTCCTGTAGCCTGCCACCGCAGGTAGAAACTCTGACCTGGTCACTGGGATCTTTGCCCGTAGCTGGAGCCATCTTACTGGAAATATATAACTTTCCCTAACATGACAGCATCTCCCTCCCACCCTCCACTGCCACCTGGTCCAAGATAATCCTGTTGATTCTGGGATGTTATTGGTTGGAGAGGGAATTTCTGTCCCTCATTTGATGGGGAACGTCCACCTCAGAGAATAGCTAGCTCATCTGATTGGCTAACAGCTGAATAGTCCCAGCAACCCAGTGATGCCAATGGCTAGGACTGGGTCAACAAGTGGTTCAGAGATTCCTGCAGACCTGAACGAGGAAGCACAAGTAGATGGGAGGTCTCACCGGGGAAGTGGGGAGCTAAAGCCTGAGAGGAGAGAAAGGGTTCTGCCAGGCTGGTTATGAAGAAGAACCATTCATGGGGAGGTGCAGAGCTTGTGGGAGGAGCGATCCAATGTGGAAAGGAAGCTGTTAAAGGTGGTTCCCTGCACCCTCCCCACCCCCAATTCCTCCCCATGCACCCCAGTTTCTGCTTGCGCTCAGGAAATAGCTGAAACCAGCTCTGACATGGTCAGTCATTGCCCAGTGAAGGGCTTCTACTGGGGCAAGTACATGCTGACCAGTCTACACCTGGAATGCCTCACTGTCAGATTGCCCATGGCGAAGGGGAGTCTTCTGAAAAAGACATGGAGG
This sequence comes from Chiloscyllium punctatum, assembly GCF_047496795.1. Taxonomy (NCBI): domain Eukaryota; kingdom Metazoa; phylum Chordata; class Chondrichthyes; order Orectolobiformes; family Hemiscylliidae; genus Chiloscyllium; species Chiloscyllium punctatum. Next base: position 39,456,560 of record NC_092787.1, on the reverse strand, counting down.
GAATTTTCCATCTCTTCAGCAGGGGAGTGTAAAACTCAGCCTCCAATCTCAAACCCATTGGACATTGTCATTAACATTAGTTCCTGACTGAAAAGTGGACTGAAGCTCAGATTGTGTTGGCCTCCTTTCTAGATCATAAAATCCTTACAGTGTGGAAGCAAGCCATTTGGCCCATCAAGTTCACGCTGACTCTCGAAAGGGCATTCTACCCAGATCCACCCCACTTCCCTATCTCTGTAACCCTACATTTCCTATGGTTAATCACCTAGCCTGCACACCCCTGGACACTATGGGCAATTTAGCATGGCCAATCCACCTGACCTGCACATCTTTGGACTATGGGAGGAAACCGGAACGCCGGGAGTAAACCCATGCAGACACAGGGAGAACCCGGGTCCCTGCCATAGTGAGAGTCTTGCTAACCCCTGAGTCACTGTAATACTCCTGATGTAATCGGATAAACTCTTGAGAAGACATTTAAACATCAGGAAGAAAGTGTCCTTCTATTGGCAGCCCAGAGCTGAGAAATTATACTGGTGCTCCAAAGGTTAATTTAAAAAGGCTAACAATCAAAGTAGGAATAAAGAAGGGGTTAACAGAAAGAAACCCGATCTCTGAAGGGCGATGGGCAGGGCAGCCCTGAGGGCGAGGTGGTCAGATGCCAGTACCTGCTTACGTTGAAACTTGTCCATGGCAGTCTTCACCTGATCTTTGTAAGTGTGTCCAAACTCATAACCCATACGTGGAATAAATCCCATGTAACCTACACCAAACAATTGCGAAAGGAGACAATATCATTCATTTGTGTAAAGTGTTCATCTTGTTGTTGCAAACAAAGACTAAATGGAGCACTCCTGAAGACTCAGTACTGAGACTCTATAAACCCTTCAGCTGGCACGGGGTCAATGGGGCTGACTGGTACCATTATTGGCAACACCACTGGAATAATGGGAGTAAGCAAGACAACATGATTCTGGAAATGCCTTCTGGGGTCCCTGGCTACAATGGTTCAGGATGACCCAGAATTGACAGCCAACCTCACTGCACCCTGTTGTCTCAACACCCCAAAACAGCCTGGGCAGGATTTTCCTTCACCAGAACCAGTTCTGAGACAGGTCTGTGTTCTGGGAATGGCATTGTGTGTGTGTGTTCATGTGAGACAGAGAGAGAGAGATTGTGAGAGTGCGTGTGTGTGTGCGCATATGTGTGTTTGTGCGTGCGTGTGTGTTTGTGTGTGCGCACATGTGTTTGTGTGTGCACATGTGTGTTTGTACATGCGCGTGTATGTTTGTGTGTGCGCATGTGTGTTTTTGCACACATGTGTTTGTGCGTGCACATGTGTGCGCGGCGCATGTGTGTGCGTGTGTTTGTGCATGCGCGTGTTTGTGTGCGCACATGTGTTTGTGCGTGCGCATGTGTGTACGTGCGCGTGTGTGTGCGTGTGCGTGTGTGCGCCTGTGTGTTTGTGTGCACGCACATGTGTGTTTGTGTGTGCGCGTGTGTTTGTGTGTGCGCACATGTGTGTTTGTGCGTGCGCGTGTGTGTTTGTGTGTGCATGTGTGTTTGTGCGCACATGTGTGTTTGTGCGTGCGCGTGTGTGTTTGTTTGTGCATGTGCGTGTGTGTGTATGTGGAGGAGAAGGGAGGGGAGTGGGAGTGTTGGCAGGGTGGGGGTTGTGGGTGTGATGGAGGATGCAGCCCTCACCCCTGATGTTCATGGAGGTTGTCTGTTAATTGGCTGGATAGCAGCCAGTTGCTGCTGATGGAGCAGAACCGAGTGTACGTTAGTCCTATTTAAACTCCAAGTGGCTGCTTTTCCTGTGGGGCTTGATGAATCAGTGATAGGGGAGGCCTGGTCTCAGTTTACCGAGCTGGAGACTCTCTCACAGTGAGGGTGGGGGGGAGGAATGGGCATATCTCTTCCTAGAAGATGGAAGGAAATCCCTGGATTGAGAACATTAAGAGTAAAAGGTGTGGTGAAGAGGAACTGGCAAGTGTCATTCACTCTGGCAAGGACCTTATGGCAGGAATTCACCCTCTAGGACAGGGTGCAGCTGAGGAGCCCGACAGCACTGACCTATGGGAGAAATATGTACCTATGGGAGACTTACTGACCCTTCAGCAAGACAAGTAGCCATGGCGCTGCCGAGAACCTATCACCTCTGACATTTGTCGTTCTTATGTCAATGACCCAATTGTTAGTTGTATCCATCTCCATCTCCTTGATAACCTTGCAGATGAAAAGGATAGGTGATGCCCATGAAAGGACAGACAGGAGGAGAAATGTACCATCTCCACAGTTATTACTGCCATGAAGGAGGAATGGAAATCACCAGGATGATTCCTTATGAACAAATCAGGGTAAGTGAGATGGGCATCCCGGGGGAGAGGAGGATGAGATGTTCTAATCCCTGAAGGAGTACATTCCAGCCCATACAGCTGTTTACCAAAAAGCCTTGTTAGAGACAAAGACAAACTGCAGATGCTGGAATCCAAGGCAGACGAGCAGGAGGCTGGAAGAAGGACTCCACCCGAAACGTTGAGTTCTTCACATCCTGATGCTGTCTGGCTTGCTATGTTCTCCCAGCCTCCTGCCTGACTACCTTGTGTACCAAAACCATGGCTGCCCAAGGGAGTCCTGCACTCTCTGCTGTCAGTGTATACTTCCACCTTCTGTCTCCCACAAGTCCTGATGGGAAAAGGATAGATTCCTGTGTCTGCACCAGGACAAGCAATGGCTTCAAGGACATTGGAAAGATCACCACCACATTGTACAAGTGTACCCTCCATCCACATGCACAGATACTGTCACCCAATAGGTGTCTTCGTATATTGATAAGGTAGCACTGGCTGGTGATGGGTAAGCAGTGGGAGGTGGGGGAGGCACAGGTAGCTGTTGGCATTTAGCCTTGGGAGAATAAAGGACAGACACATCCACTCCAAACTGGGTGCGAATGCCAGTTGCTTCCCTGCTGGTCCCATCCAGTTGTGTACACTGCCAGCTGAGAGCTGAGCCAGTGACTGAGGAGGCTGGGGATGTTGTTCCTCACATGGTGCCATCCTTTTCATCACTCTCCTTGGCCCCCCTGACTGAAGGACCATCTGTCCAGCAGGGCCTTATGGTGGAGGCCACTTCTGCATTGATGTGGGTCTAACAGCTAACGGAAGCGTCTCAGTGGCACCTTCACAAGAAGGAGGACTGTTTGGTGCATCTGGACAAGACAGCAGACCGTCTCTGATACATCCAAGACCACAAATAGATAGCCAATGGCTGACCATGGAAGCAAGCAGGTCACTGGGAGGGTCACTGGGGTTTGCCTCACCTGTAAATGTGCACTTCCCTTTTTCAGCACAGGAAGTGCTGACACGTGATGTCATTCACATGAGCTTCTATTGTTTAATAGTAAATCAGGAAAAAGAGGGACGTGAAGGGGGGCTAGGGTCCTTTAAAGGAAAGTTATCAAACCTCTGGACAGATGTTTAGATTTAGAATTAATTCCATAAGTTAATTACCATTTGGGGGCTGAAAAGTGTTCATTTTACCTCCTGCTAAACTAAAAACATCTTGGAGATAGTGAACCACAGATGCTGGAGAGTCAGGGTAGAGCTGGAAAAAGCACCCGCAGGTCAAGCAGCATCAGAGGAGGAGGGGAGTTGATGTTTCAGGTCAGAACCTTTCATCGGATTCAACCCCATGGGATTGAAAGCAGAGTACAGTGTGATAGTTTTAACAGCATTGTCTGCTGTTTTAACTCAGCTGCGACTGGATCACATACTCCACGGTTAGGCAGGATTTACCATCTCTCAGTAGGGATTTGTTTTTGAGATTGTTTGTGTCACGTACCTGAGACATTTCTCCGCTGGAGTTCAGGAGGTTGGGTGCTGAACTCGTGCTTGTGCTTGTACAAATGAGTCCAGACTACAGGATCCACGTTCGCAGTCAACGGTTTCAGTGGCCTGTTCTCACCAAGTACTGCCAGCTAAGAAAGAGAGCGTTATCACATCAGCTGCTTCTTAAGATCTTGCCTGTGCTCCCAGTGGAAATGTTAGGATTCTAAGTGCAAATTTATGCCTTTCTCTGTCCCCCTTTCCCCATATCATTCATTTCCGGTTTTCCAGGCCAGTGTGTGAGCCCAGACATTAGGTTATTACTAGGTTAAAAACAATGACTGCAGATGCTGGAAACCAGATACTAGACTAGAGTGGTGCTGGAAAAGCACAGCAGTTCAGGCAGCATCCGAGGAGCAGGGACATCGACGTTTCGGGCAAAAGCCCTTCATCAGGAATAGAGGCAGAGTGCCTGCAGGGTGGAGAGATAAATGAGAGGAGGGTGGGGGGGTGCGGAGAAAGTAGCATAGAGCTCCTCAGATGCTGCCTGAACTGCTGTGCTTTTCCAGCACCATTCTAATCTAGAATTAGGTTACTACTGAATGTTAGCCACATATTTATGGCCCTATCTGATACTCCCACGTCCAATGTAGATTAGATTACTTACAGTGTGGAAACAGGCCCTTCGGCCCAACAAGTCCACACCGACCCGCCGAAGCGCAACCCACCCAGACCCATTCCCCTACATTTACCCCTTCACCTAACACAACGGGCAATTTAGCATGGCCAATTCACCTAACCTGCACATCTTTGAACTGTGGGAGGAAACCGGAGCACCCAGAGGAACTCATTTGTGGACAGTGTCCTTACATTTTTTCTGTGAATTTTAAACAGGAAGCAAATCTCCATTGATACTGATGCCATTGAACACTCCCAGAACATGGTTGCACATGCTTAGAGGCAGAATAAGTATCCCTCTACTCTCTTAAACTGAAAATAAAGTTCACTCTAATCTTTTAAACTGAAAGTAAAGCTCTTTCTACACTATCTCCATCAGACAGTGCCGGAACAGAGGCAGCATGGGATTAGATACAGAGTAAAGCTTTCTCTCATCTTTATAAACTTAAATTAAAGCTTCCTCTACCCTTTTAAACTGCAAGTAAAACTGCCTCTACACTGTTCCCATCAAACACTACCAAAAAGACAGCATGGGGTTAGGCACAGAGTAAAACTTTCTCTAATCTTTTAAACTGAAATTAAAGCTGCCTCTTTCCTTTTAAACTGCAAGTAAAGCTGTCTCTACACGGTTCCGATCAAGCACTCCCAGGACAGAGTTAGATACAGAGTAAACCTCCCTCTACACTGTCTACATTGAACACTCCTAGGATAGGCACGGCACAGGGTTATTTAAAGACCCCTCTACACTTTTATACTGAAAGTAAAGTATTATGCTTATCTGGGTGAATGGAACATTGTCTCAATTCAGGCACCTAATGTCAGCATCAAGCACACCCAGGTCATGTCTAGAATTCTTATTTGCAACTTAAACCTTCCTCTACTTTGACCTAAGAGTGACCCTTGGCCCAGACTTGGAAAAGCTGCCATATACAGTGATTGGCCATTATTCCATTCTGAGCTTCCACTCTCACACAGTGTAGGAGATAGATCCCACAAGGTGCTAGGCTTACTGCCCTCATTCACTTCATGTTGCATTCTTATAACCAGAAAGTCTGATTGAATTATAACTCAGGTCACTTTTAACCCTCAGAATTAAAACGGAGCAGTATTAAGTTGGGTTGTATTGTGTAAGATCAGCTTCTTCTCCTCCCAGGTTGGTACCCCATGTACATGTGCACCTGCTTATGTATGTGTGAAAACTAATCTTTCTGTTCCCCTCAGCTTCCCACCGTTCCTACCTTTCTCCTCCCATCCACATAAGTGATGAGCACTGGCTCTTTAAGTTTCTGTGCGTATTCCATTTGCCTTCTCCGTAGGTCCAGTCCAGACTGGAGGGTCTCCTTGTAGTAGCTTCCACCATAGTTGAACAGCTTTTGAGGGATGTAGCCTGTTGAATGAAAATGGTGAGATGAGAACAGTCTGAATGGAAGTGTTACCATTCCAGCCCAGATCTCCAGATGTGGAAATGTTAAGCCTTCACCACAAGGTCACTGGAATTCAAAGAGGTGGAGGGGTTTTTAAACTTTGTTTGATCCGGTGGACTAATCTAATTCAAGGTGATTCAATAAAGTAGAAAGATTGGGATTATTTCCTCTGGTGAAAATTTCAATACTGAGGTTGATGGCAGTTTATGAAGAAGGATGTTTGATGATAAGGAGTCTAGGAGCAACGGAATGCTCGCTGCATTGGGAAACGTTGGGAATTGAGGTGAGTGGAAGAGTTTAGGGAAGTGGGGGAGGGAGCCATTGCTGTACGTCATTTCCTTTATTACTTTAACAGGGACAGGAATGGACCAGATGGAACAGTTCAGAAAGTGAGTGGGTAAAAAGGCAGCATCTGGTTAGAGATTAAGGTCCTGGTGGGCATTTCCAAATTGTTATATTGTACAGCCTTGTTTAAGCAAGGGTAGAGACTTATATGGTTTATTTATTTTTCAGAAAAAAAATCTTCTAAAATTTTTAGTTTAATGTGTGTTCAAAAAAAATTCTGTGTCCTACAATTGTGCCCTCCACTATCACCTGATGAAGGAGCGGTGCTCCGAAAGCTAGTGTGCTTCCAGTTAAACCTGTTAGACTATAACCTGGTGTCACGTGATTTTTAACTTTGTACACCCCAGTCCAACACCGGCATCTCCAAATCAAAAAAAAAGTACTAGTCGCTAAAGGGGCAGAAATGGCAGTCATTGGAGTGGTGTGCTCCTCCTGTCAGATGTGGGAAATCAGGGAACAGGCAAGTGTCTCTGGTGACTATGTCTGCAGGTCATGTGACAGGCTGCTGTTCCTCTCAGACTGCATGCGTCGGTTGGAGCAGTAGTTGGATGCTTTGAGGAGATTACAGAAGCTAGAGAGTGTGATAGAGATGGTCTCACTGCAGGTTCAAGCAGGTGACTGCCAGGTGAAGTAGGCAGATAGTGCAGGAGTCTATTCCCATATTAAACAAGTATACAGTTTTGGATTCTGTTGGGTGGGGGAGGGGGTGAATAGCAGCAGCAGCCAGGCCTGTGGCACCATCACTGGCTCTGCTATGAAGCAGGGGATGGCAATGTCCAAGAGATAGGGACTCTCTAGTCAGGGACACAGATGACTGTTTCTGTGGCTGTGAGTGAAACTCTAGGATGGTGTGTTGCCTCCCTGGTGCTCAGGTCAAGAACATTAGATTTAGATTCCCTACAGTGTAGAAACAGGCCCTTCGGCCCACCAGTCCACACTGACCCTCTGAGGAGAAACCCACCCAGATCCATTTCCCTCCAACTAATGCAGCTAACGCTATGGGCAATGTAGCATGGCCAACTCACCTGACCTGCACATCTTTGGATTGTGGGAGGAAACCGGAGCACCCGGAGGAAACCCACGCAGACACGGGGAGAATGTGCAAACTCCACACTGACAGTTGCCCGAGGCTGGAATCAAACCTGGGACCCTGGTGCTGTGAGGCAGCAGTGCTAACCACTGAGCCACCGTGTCACCCAGGCATCTGAGAGCACTTGCAGCAAGTTCTGAAAGTGAGCGTGAGCAGCCAGAGGTCATTGACATAGGTATCAATGACATAGGTAGACAAAAAAGACGAGGTCCTGCAGAGTTAATATGGGGAGTTAGGCAGGAAGTTTAAAAACAGAACCTCAAGGGTAGTAATCTCTGGATTACTCACAGTGCCACATGCTAGTGAGAGTCGGAGTAGGAGGACAAGGCGCTGCTGAGGAGCTGATGCAGAGACAGGGATTTAGATTCTTGGATTATTGCGATCTCTTCTGGACAGAGGTGACCTGTACAAAAGGGATAGGCTGTACCTACGCTAGAGAGTTACGAATATCCTGGTGGGGAGATTTGCTAGAGCCTATTCAGGAGTGTTTAAAGTAGTCTGGCAAACGGTTGGGATGTTAAACAGTAGTGAGACAAAAGAGGACATTGAGGCTAGTACGGAAGTTAAAGAGAGCAAGTTAAATAGACAAGACAGGCAAGATCATGGCAGGGAACAAGGGAAAGCTGATGAATTAAATTACATTTATTTCAATGCAAGAGGCAGATAAATTCAGCTTGGATGGGAACACGGGACTAGGAACTCATAGCTGTTACAGAAACATAGCTGAGGGAGGGTCAAGACTGGCAGCTCAATGTTCCGGGGTATTGATCATTTGGGAAGGATAGAACAGGGAGGCAAGAGAGAAAAGGGAATTCAGGAAAAACCTTACAGCAATACTTAGAGAGGATATTCCTGAGGAATCATCCAGTGAAGTTGGATAAGTGGAACTGAGAAATAAGAAGGGATTGATCACTTTGTTGGGATTGTACTATAATCTCCCCAAATCGTCAGCTGGAAATTGAAGAACAAATATGTAGGCAGATTGCTGAAAGAATAGTAGAGTTGTAATAGTAGGGGATTTTCACTTTTGAAACATCAACTAGGACTGCCATAGTGTTAAGGGCTGGGATGGTGAGGAATTTGTTAAGTGTGTTCATGAAAACTTTCTCAATCAACATGTAGATGACCCTGCTAAAAAAGAGGCAAAAAGTGACTTCCTCTTGGGAAGTAAGGTAGGGCAAGTGATTGAGGTGTTGATGGGGGAGCACTTTTGTACCAGTGACCATAATTTTTAAATAATTACTGAAAACAATAGGTCTAGTCCACAAGTTAAAGTTCTAAATTGGCTGAAGGCCAATGTTGATGGTCTTAGACAGGAATCTCCAGAAGTTGATTGGGGGAGGCTTTTGCAGGTAAGGGGATGCCTGGCAAGTGGGAGGCTTTCAAAAGGGAGATAGTGAGAGTTCAGGGACAGCATGTTCCTGTTCGTGTGAAGTGCAAGGCTGGCAGGAATAGGGAATGTTGGATGACCAGAGATATTGAGGCTCTGGTCAAGAAAAAGAAAGAGGCACATGTCAGTAATAGACTGCTGGGATCAACATAATCCCTTAAAGATTGTAGGGGGTGTAGGAGTATACTTAACAGGGAAATCAGGACAGCAAAAGGGGACGTGAGAGAGCTTTGGCAGATAGGGTAAAAAAGAATCCAAAGAGATTCTACAAGCATATTAAGGGAAAACGAGTAACTAGGAAGAGAATAGGGCCCCATATAAAGCTTCTATGAATGGAGCCACAAGGGATTGGTGAGATCCTAACTGAAGGTTTCTTGTCAGTATTTACTGTTTAGGAAGACATGGAAGCTAGAGAACTTGGGGAAGTAAATAGTGATGACTTGCAAACAGTCCACATTACAGAACAGGAAATACTAGAGGTCTTAAAATGCAGAAAGGTAAATGTGTCTCCAGGTACTGATCAATTGTATCCTAGGATGTTGTGGGAAGCGAGAGAAGAAATTGCGAGGCCCCTAGCAGAGATATTTGCATCATCTACAGCCACAGGTGAGGTGCCAGAAGACTGGGAGATTGCTAATGTGGTGGTATTATCTAAGAAAGACTGGGAGGAAAAGCCAGAGAAATACAGACTCCTGAGTAGGACATCAATGATGGGTAAGTTATTGGAAGAGATTCTGAGAGATAGGGTCTAGAGAGATAGGGTCTATGTCTATCTCTATGCAAGGACTGATTAGGAATACTTGGCATGGCTTTGTGCTTGGGAAATGGTATTTCACAAACTTGATTAATTTTCTTTTGAAGAGATAACCAAGAAGATAGATAGCAGAAGAGTGGTAATCGATGTCTACATGCACAACAGCAAAGTCCCACATGGTAGGCTGGTTATTAAACTTAGATCACATGGGATCCAGGGAGAGCCAGCCAATTGGATACAAAATTGGCTTGACGATAGGAAACACAGTGTGTTGGTAGAGGATTGCTGTACATAATGGAGGCCAGTGACCAGTGGTATGCCGCAAGGCTCAATGCTGAGTACACTGGTGTTCATCATTTATATAATCGATATGGATGCGAATACAGGAGGCTTGGTTAGTAAGTTTGCGAATCACACTAAAATTGGTGTTATAGTGCATAATGAAGAAGGTTATCTAAGAGTACAATGATCAATTAGGCTGGTGGAGTTTAATTCAGATAAATGTGAGATGTTGCAGTTTGCTAAGACAAACTAGAGCAGGACTTGCATAGTTAATGGTAGGTCCCTGGGAAGGGTGTTTGAACAGAGAGACCTTCAGATACAGGTACATTGTTCATTGAAAGTAGCATCACAATGTAGACAGGATGTTGAAGAAGCCATTTGTCATGCTTGTCTTTCTTGGTCAGAACATTGAGTACAGGAGTTGAGATATTAGTGAGGCCAAATTTGGAGTATCGTGTACAGTTATGATCTCCCTGCTATAAGAAGGATGTTACTAAACAGAAAAGGATGTTACTAAGACTGGAGGGTTTGACTTACAAGGAAGGGCTGGATAGGCTGGGGCTATTTTCCCTGGAGCGATGGAGGCTGAAGGGTGACCTTATAGAGGTTTATAAAATCATGGGGAGCACGGACAAGATAAATAGTCAAGGTATTATCCCCAGAATTTGGAGGACCAAATCTAGAGGGCATAGGTTTAAGGTGAGAGGGGAAAGATTTAAAAGGACCTGAGGAGCAATTTTTTCACACAGAGGGTGGTGTGTGTATGGACTGAGCTGCCAGAGGAAGTGGTAGCAGAATTTAAAAAGCATCTGGATAGGAACGTTTTAGAGGAACATGGGATCCTCTAATGTAGGAAAACGGTACATTTTCCGGTTCGATACGGATGGGTTGGGCCATATGGTCTGTTTCCATATTACTAGGGTAAATGGAGTAAAGATCATCAACAATGATCAAGCCTAATGTCTGAAGAGGCTGAATGGCCTCTGAAGTATATGTGACACCCAAAAGTGGGGTCTAAACCAGGCTTCAGGTACAAAGACCAAGGGTCAAAGAGGGTTGTCCACTAGCTCTTTGGGAGTTGGAAGCTTTCTCTAATGTTCCAAAACACTGTACGGTTAAAACAAAACATTTTAGTCAGAATTAATGTGCACCACCTGCAGTGTAATAAAGGAATGCTGTTGGGTCACTTTCTATTCTGAGAGGAGGGAATGAGACCAAAATTGGCACAGAACTGAAACCTGATACTTCAACTGTCACCGAGGAGAAGGTGAGGACTGCAGATGCTGGAGATCAGAGCTGAAAATGTGTTGCTGGAAAAGCGCAGCAGGTCAGGCAGCATCCAAGGAGCAGGAGAATCGACGTTTCGGGCATAAGCCCTTCTTCAGGAAACCATGCCTGACCTGCTGTGCTTTTCCAGCAACACATTTTCAGCCCATTTCACTGTCACCAACAACAAGCAAAAACAGAAAGTGGTGCAGAACCACAGCGGGTCTGGCAGCATCTGTGAAGATAAAATAGTGTTAACATTTTGAGTCCTTCCTCAGAACTCCTCAAAAATGTAAAGTCTTTTTTTCCAGACACATTTTATTGCCCTTTGGGGATCTGTTGGAGTGTGGGATTGTGGGCAAGTGCCTATAAAATGGTGAGGGAAGATGGGGGAGGCGGCGGAGCCAGAATATCCACCATCTTCCTGCCGCTGTGCTATTTTTCCAATGGTGGGTGAGGGGTAGACGGAAACCCTCCTGCTCAGTGACCAGTTCAGCCACTTAATGGCCTGTTTCTGCCACACAGGCCCTCAGGTGTATTTTCATAGCAGCTTGGTTGGAGATTCCTGTACAGGCCAACTCTTTGCAGTAACAGTGTTACTTGCCCTGACCACCCTAACCCCCAACATCGCTGTCACACCTTGTCCCCTCTGTCCGACTCCCAGGGCCTTCCCACATATCCCAGAGCCCATTGGGAGGGAGGTTTAACCTTTCAAAATGTACTCCCTTGTAGATGCAGTGCCCATTGTTCCCGATCACTCATCTGCAAGCACTCTGGAAGCTCAGACCGTTAGTCGTAGCCCCCTGTTACAAGACCAAGACTTCATCCACAAAATAACACGCTGCCCTGCTGTAGGTCATAGAGTCATAGAGATGTACAGCACGGAAACAGACCCTTCGGTCCAACCCGTCCATGCCGACCAGATGTCCCAACCCAATCTAGTCCCACCTGCCAGCACCCAGCCCATGTCCCTCCAAACTCTTCCTGTTCGTATACCCATTCAAATTGCCTCTTAAGTGTTGCAATTGTACCAGCCTCCACCACTTCCTCTCGCAGCTCATTCCATACCCGTACCACCCTCTGTGTGAAAAAGTTGCCCCTGAGGTCTCTTTTATTCCTTCCCCTCTCACCCGAAACCTATGCCCCTCTAGTTCTGGACTCCCTGACCCCAGGGAAAAGACTTTGCCTATTTACCCTACCATGCCCCTCATGATTTTGTAAAGGTCACCCCTCAGCCTCCAACGCTCCAGGGAAAACAGCCCTATTCAGTCTCTCCCTGTAGCTCAAATCCTCCAACCCTGGCAACATCCTTGTAAACCTTTTCTGAACCTTCTCAAGTTTCACAACATCTTTCTGATAGGAAGGAGACTAGAATTGCACGCAATATTCCAACAGTGGCCTAACCAATGTCCCGTACAGCTGCAACATGACCTCCCAACTTTTGTACTCAATACTCTGACCAATAAAGGAAAGCATACCAAATGCCTTCTTCACTATCCTATCTACCTGCGACTCCACTTTCAAGGAACTATGAACCTGTACTCCATGGTCTCTTTGTTCAGCCTCACTCCCGCGGATCTTACCATTAAGTGTATAAGTCCTGCTAAGATTTGCTTTCCCAAAATGCAGCACCTCGCATTTATCTGAATTAAACTCCATCTGCCCTTACCTTTGTTAAATTGTAAAATTACCAGATCCTGAGACTGAAGGAAGATGAAGATGGCCTTTGAGGACACATCATTGGAGGAAGGGACAGCAATTATATGGCTAGAATGTTGAAGAGAGGAATCTCTGATAGAGGGTCTTGTGTGAGCAGAGACTGGGGGATGTTTGTGTGAGAGGGGATCTGTGAGAGAGGGGTGTGTGTGAGAGAGGGGATGGTGGGGGGACGCAGCTATGGGAGAGAGGGTACTTTGAGAGGGGGTACTATGAAAGAGGGGGGACAATGTGAGGGGGGAACTGTGAGAGAGAAGTGACTGTGAAAGAGTGGCAAATATGGGGGGGGGACTGTGAGAGAGAGAGAGGGGCAGTGAGACAGAGAGGGGACTATGTGAGAAAGAGGGGATGGTGAAGGGGGGGAATGGTGAGAGAAGGGGGACTGTGAAAGAGAGAGGGGGGATAGTGAGAGTGAGAGAGGGAACTGTGAGAGAGAGGGGGGACAGAGAGAGAGTGGGGGAGTGTCAGTGAGTGAGGGGACCATGAGTGAGGGAGGACAGTGAGATAGAGGGGGAGATTGCGAGAGCTCTGGTTACAAATTTCAGCTCAAGACTGTGGGATATAGGTAAATTAATGTTACTTCTGCAATTCCATTTTACAAAGTAAATGAGCTCACACCCGTGTGTAATTGTTTTAGCCAAGAGCTGAGTCAACAAGAATGGAAACGATGTGGAGGAAATGTATAATTGTTTTTGTATTAGCTAAAATTGTATGTCAGAATGAGATGTGCCAATGAAACAATGGTAGACATTACGGGCAAATAGATAAGATGTTGTGAGAGGATGAAGTTAAGCTAGATACGCCTGTACAAACAGTAGGTATAAACATCTGCTTCCCACTTTTACAAAAACACAGGAACAAACCCCAATCAAAAGGGTCATAGGGATCAGAACGGCCTCGGGAAAGGCACAGATGAAGGGGATAGATAAAGATGAAGAAAGAATATGCCTAACAATGACCTACAGCAGGATGAGGTCAAACAGCCTTGTGAGGCCAGAAATAAGCATTTTGTCACAGACAAGGCCGGATAAGGCAAGAGATAAACAGGGGTAATGGGGGCCGGTCTTAGGGAAGTGGACGATGTAAGCAGGGGAGGAGCAATGTAAAACAAAAGACATCAAATCATATAAATATTATGGATGAATTGAACTTGGTGTGTGTATGTCCTCTACCTTATAGGCACTGGACATCTCACCCACTTGCAAGTGTAAAATAAAGGACACTGCTGATTCAGATTTTGTCTCGGACTGCAATTATTGAAGTGTGTGAGCTTTGTTTCTCACAATTGGGGGCTCGTCCGGGACTTTCTTCCATCACCGGGGGGAGTGGCTGGCCTTGGACACGGGAAGATGCGTCCTGTTCCCCATTGAGGAGCGGTCTCGTGTCCTGGTTTGGTCTGCTCCCTTGGGCGACTGGTACGAATCCCACAAGAGAGACATCTGAATCAGACAGGGATAGGAGGTCGATAGAAAATACGGCGACAAGGGGCCAGGCAACTCTGCACAGACCAAGGTAAGAAACCTGACTTTTAAGTATTGCCTTGGTGGCCGGGACAAGGGGTATTTACTTGCTGAGGGACTAGCGAGGGCCCCGGGAAATGGGGGGTAGGCAGAGTAGCTGTCATGGAGTAAAGGAAGAAGAAAAAGTCCCTGGTAACATTCCTCCTGAAAGTCCGTTGGGGAGGATGTTGCGGGAATGGACAAGCAATACTTGTACAAGGGCAAAGGATAAAAAGAAAATGATGAAATATTGTTGTTTAGTATGGACCAAAGACCCAATCCTTCGTCCGGCTGTCTTCTGGCCAAAGTATGGCTCGGACGAGGATTGGGTCTGTCAGTATTTAGGTTTGTATGTGAATAAAAAACAACCTTTTAGTCAAGAGGAGGCGGACTATGCATCCTGTTGGAAGGGCAGTTTGGGAATGATGGTAGTAAAGACAAAGGATTCCCCCTCTGCCCCACCTAGTCCCTGGGATCCTCTTGGCTGTTTGCCCCCCCAGTACCATAAAATCAGGTTAGTTGAAAATGAGGGAGGAGGCGAGACAGACAGACAGGGACAGGAAACAGATGATTCACAAGAGGAGGATGAAGGGGCAGTGGACGTGGATGTTGTTGTTCCTGACCCTCAATCCTCAGTTAAAGAATGCACAGCTACAGTAGATGTAGAGGAGGGCTCCGGAGGATCTAAATCAAAGCCTAAGGGGGGGGAAACAAAAAAAAAGGGAAGAACGTAACGACTTATCCCCTTCGGGAGGTACCAATAGGGGATAAAGAGATTGGGTTTGTAAGTGTCCCCCTCAGCAGTGGGGAGGTCAGAACATTTAAAAAAGAAATGAAGGTCCTGGTTGAGGATCCGGTGGGGCTGTCTGGACAAATTGATCAATTTTTGGGGCCCAGTCTGTATACCTGGGCTGAGTTAATGTCTATTTTGAATATACTATTTACTGGGGAAGAAAGGGGACTTATATGGGGAGCAGCCATTAAAATATGGGACAGGGAACATCCGATTGGAGATGGGGATGCTGGACAGGGAGAATGAAGTTTCCCCTCAGAGACCCCCAGTGGGAAAATCAAAACCCGGAGCATAGAGAAGAAATGAGGGAATTGAAAGACCTGATTCTAAAAGGAATAAGAGAGGCAGTTCCGAAGTCACAGAATTTGACTAAAGCCTTTGAAGTTAGACAGGAGAAAGATGAGACTCCCTCAGCTTTCTTTGCAGAGATTAAGAGACTCAATGTGGAAATATTCTGGAATGAACCCTGAGAACCCTGTGGCACAGGGTCTTTTGAAAGTACATTTTGTGACAAAGGCATGGCCAGACATACAGAGAAAGATACAGAAGATAGAAAGGTGGAGTGAAAAGCCATTAGATGAATTGTTAAGAGAGGCACAGAAAGTGTTTGTAAAGAGAGAGGATGAGAGACAGAAACAGAAGGTGAAAATGATGGTAGCTGCGGTTGATGAGGTAGTTAAGAAAAGAGTGGAACCAATATTGAGCAACCGGAGCGGCGGGTGGCAGCATGTCGGACAGAGAGGACAAGGGGGAGTATTTGATAGAGGGTTCGAGCGACAGGGGCAGAGCTGGAGGTCTCCACAGGCAGGATGCTATTATTGCGGAAAGATAGGGCACTTTAAGCGGGAGTGTCCGGCTCCGAAAAGGGAAGAGAGGGCAATTACGCTTATGAATTTTGATGAAGAATAGGGGTGTCAGGGGTTCCTGCCCTCGGGGGCCCACCAGGAACCCTTGATAAACCTGAAGGTGGGACCCTATAGGGAAGAGGTAGTCTCCCTAGTAGATGGGCAGCATGGTCATCGCTGAATTTTAAACCAAAGAAAGTAGAAATGGCGACACGGTCAATTACAGTTTCAGGGGTTAAAGGGGAGGGATTTACTGTTCCAGTATTTGAACCTATGATGATAGAAGGTCCTAAGGATAGGGTCACAGGGGAACTGTTGTATATCCCTGATATAGGAAGTAACTTACTAGGGAGAGATTTAATTATCCTCTTAGCACTGGAGATTGGAATTCAGGAAAAAGAATTAGTTGTACAAAGGCAATGTTGACAGAGGATGTGGAGAGAGAGATAGACCCTATTGTATGGGCTAGAGAAGGGAATCGTGGAAAATTACAGATCCCCCCCCTTGAAATAAATTTAAAAAGGAAAGGGGACGTTGTCTGTGAGCGACAATATCCCATTTCCATTGAAGGTAAACGAGGACTGCAGCCAGTAATTGAAGGATTGATTAGAGATGGACTGTTGGAGCCATGTATGTCTCCTTATAATACCCCAATACTACCAGTGCGGAAATCCGATGGAACTTATCGATTGGTGCAGGATTTGAGAACATTAAATTGAATAGTACAGATCAGGCACCCAGGGTGCCAAACCCCTATACCTTATTAAGTGAGATCCCTCATGACCACAAATGGTTTAGTGTGATAGATTTAAAGGATGCCTTTTGGGCTGGTCCCTTGGCAGGGGAAGGTAGGAATTTGTTTGCCTTTGAGTGGGAAGACCCTAAGACAGGACAGAAACAGCAATACCAGTGTACTGTGCTTCCCCAGGGGTTTACGGAAGCCCCGAATTTATTTGGACAGATGTTAGAACAAATATTGGAGAAATTTAGCAGCCCCAAGGGGACTACCCTGTTGCAGTATGTAGACGACCTCTTAGTAACAGGAAAAAGAAGAGAAAGAGTAGTAAAAGCCACTAACAAATTATTGAATTTCCTGGGCCAGCAGGGACTGAGGGTATCTAAAAACAAACCACAATATGTGGAGCAAGAAGTGAAATACTTGGGACATTTAGTTAGTGAGGGAAAGCGAAAGATAAGCCTGGAACGGATAGAGGGAATAGTGGGAATGCCACTGCCCAGCACTAAACGGGAGTTACGCAAATTTTTGGGTCCAACGGGTTATTGCAGATTGTGGATTGATTCCTATGCACAGAAGACTAAGAAATTATATCTCAAACTATTAGAGGGGGAACCAAAATGTCTAAGTTGGGATGATGAGGAAAAAGACCTAGTTGAGAAACTCAAAAGATATCTGATCCATGCCCCCGTGTTAGCCTTACCTTCTCTAGATAAACCTTTCCACCTCTTTGTTACCGTGGATAAGGGAGCGGCTTTGGGAGTATTGACCCAGAGGTGGGGAGGAATGAGACAACCAGTAGCATATCTTTCGAAGCTACTGGATCTAGTATCCCGGGGGTGGCCTGAGTGTGTGCAGGCTGTGGCTGCCACTGCACTGTTGGTGGAGGAAAGCAGAAAGCTTACATTTGGGGGAGCCCTAATAGTAAGCACTCCACACCAAGTGAGAACAATCCTAAACCAAAAAGCTGGGTGTTGGTTGACAGACTCGCGGATTCTGAAATATGAGGCAATATTAATAGAAAAGGATGATCTAGTGTTGGTCACGGACAATTGTTTAAATCCAGCTGCCTTTCTTTGGAAAGGGGAAGGAGACTCTCCTCAGAATCCAGGGCACGATTGCCTTGACATTATAGAATACCAAACTAAGGTCCGCATGGACCTGAGAGATGTTCCACTTCATGCAGGGGCTAGACTTTTTATAGACGGATCATCCCGGGTGATTGAAGGGAAAAGACATAATGGGTATGCAGTTGTAGATGGGACAAACAGTAGTGTGGTGGAGGCAGGACGGTTGCCAAATGGGTGGTCAGCTCAAACTTGTGAACTCTATGTATTGGAAAGAGCCCTTAGGGCATTAGAGAATAAAGAGGGAACAGTATACACTGACTCTAAATATGCATTTGGTGTTGTGCACACTTTCGGCAAGATATGGCAGGAACGAGGGCTGATCAATAGCCGAGGGAAAGAATTAGTACATGAAGAATTGATTAAACGGGTCTTGGAGTTCCTATTACTTCCCCGAGAAATAGCAGTAGTGCATGTAAATGGTCATCAGAAAGGAAATGAACTAGAAGTTAGGGGAAATAGATTAGCCAATGAAGTGGCTAAGGAAGCAGCCCTGAACCCACAAGAAGTGGTGATTCATTCCCTAATACCTACTGTCCCAGGTCCTAGGGAAGCTCCTATATTTACTGAAAGCGAAGAAAATGAATTGAGAGATTTAGGGCTGTAAAAACAGCAGACGGGCATTGGAGGTTACCTGATGGAAGGGAAATGTTAAACAAAATGATGATGTGAGAGATTATGGCTGTCCTACACCAAGGCAGCCATTGGGAGTACAAGCAATGTGTGATTTAGTTCTTAGGGAATATGGATGTAAAGGAATATATACAATTGCTAAACAAATATGTGAGGGATGTATCATATGCAAAAAGGTAAATAAGAAAGTCTTGAGAAAACAGACCCTGGGAGGAAGAGACCCAGGATTGAGACCTTTCCAGAGTATACAAGTAGATTATACTGAACTCCCCAGGGTAGGCAGACTAAAATATATGCTGGTCATAGTAGATCATCTATCTGGTTGGGTTGAGGCATACCCCCTAGCTACCGCCACTGTGAGTGGGGTGTCTAAAACAATATTGGAGCACATAATTCCCCGATATGGGCTAGTGAACCGTATAGATTCCGATCAAGGAACTCACTTTACCTATAAAGTGTTACAGGGGGTAATGAAAGGGTTGGGAATTTCCTGGGAGTTCCATACTCCGTGGCACCCGCCCGCCATCATCGGGAAGGGTTGAGAGAATGAACCAAACACTCAAACGACAGCTCTCTAAATTGATAATAGAAACCAGACTCCCTTGGACCAAATGTTTACCTATAGCTCTCTTGCGAGTACGAACAGCCCCAAGGAAAGACTTGGGACTATCCCCCTATGAAATCTTATTTGGATTACCTTACTTGGGAACGAATGGAGAATTGCCAATTCCCGAAACTAAAGATTTGTTTTTAACGAAGTACATACTGGGTTTGTCCTCCTCTTTGTCTTTCCTCAGGAAACAGGGTTTATTGGCACAGACTCCACCCCTTGAATTCACCGTTCATCCCATCCAGCCGGGTGATTGAATCTTAGTAAAATCATGGACAGAGACTAAATTGCAGCCGGACTGGGAAGGGCCGTACTAGGCTCTTTTGACTCCCGAAACGGCAATAAGGACGGTGGGAAAAGGCTGGACTCACTACACTCGGATCAAAGGGCCACTGGAATCTCCAGTTGAGGAAGAAGTCTGGACAGCCGAATCAACGCAAGATCCGCTGAAACTCAAACTAAAGAGACTTTGAGTAACTAATTATACAGTGGCGACGCGAGCGCGGGATTATTTCTGTAAGATTGTATATTAAGTCTTTTTGTGCTTCAGCATGATGTTTAGAATACTGGGAATGCTTAGAGTTATGATGCTAGCTCTCTTAGTATTGGCATTTCATCAAATATCATTTTCATATGTATTATTAACGGTTCCTGAATCCGATAACCCACAAGTAATAGACGCTGATGTATGTAGCTTAGTAAATTGTGGGGATGTAGATAATCAGAGACAGTACCGCAGCTCTGAGATACACCTTAAGTCCTATGGGGATGGCCTTGGGTACGGTACTTAGTATAATGGTCTCGTCACAGTACACCAGACCCCCTTCCGACCAGCTCGCGATTGCCCTGATAAAAAGTGTAACCCAATATACCTAACAATAAGGAAAACCACATGACACGAAACAATCCTGGGTGGGGCCACCTATGAGATACAATTAAATGAAACATTTGGGATAGAAATGAAAGTAAATGGGAAGGATTTCTTGGGCTGTTGTTTCCGAATTAGTGTGGGACAGGGAAAACGGGTAGAACTACTGGGTAATAAGATACAATCTTTCACCCCTCCCGCTGATCCTAAAGTAGTAAAATTTATAGAGGTAAAGGACTTGAAACAGACCATTGAAATAGAAACTGGGTATGGGGATGCAAATGCCTGGGTTGAATGGGTAAAGTATACTGTGAAAATTCTGAACAAAAGCAATTGCTATGTATGTGCCTCCGGTCGGCCAGTGGCCCAGGTGGTTCCCTTTCCGCTCGGGTGGAAGCGAGACAGGAAGGGCATGAAATGTATGATAGCCCTGTATCAGGATGAGACTGCATGGAATGATAGGAATTGTTCCTCCCTATCTCTGATGTTCCCTCCCTTGGAGAAGAAAGATGCAAAAGGACCCCCCCCTGTTTTCTGCCGCAGTTGGAAATCACACATCGTGTGTGCGTAGACGAGGTACAAGTCGGTCGAAAGATTTGGGGGAGCTGAAAGTATGTACAGAGATTAAGAATGTTACCGAAACGGAGAAGGGAGGGAACTACTCAGCACTAAAGGTTCCCCGAGCGGATCTGTGGTGGTACTGTGGGGGCAAAATATTAAGACCCATGCTACCTCCAGATTGGAGAGGGATATGTGCAATTGTACAATTGGCAATTCCATTTACCCTGGCATTTGAGAAGGAAAAGATAGGAGGGAAAAAGGGAAGGGGTAAGAGATCACTGTTAGACACTCCTTTCGATGACAGGATTTATCTCGATTCGGTAGGAGTCCCTAGGGGAGTACCAGATGAATTCAAGGCTCGTAACCTGATTGCAGCAGGCTTTGAGTCAGCTCTCTTTTGGTGGGTAACAATTAATAAAAATGTAGATTGGATAAATTACATTTTCTATAATCAACAGCGACTTATAAATTATACAAGAGATGCGGTTAAAGGAATATCAGAACAGCTTGATGCGACAAGTAGGATGGCATGGGAAAACAGAATCGCCCTTGATATGATTTTAGCAGAAAAAGGGGGTGTGTGTGTGATGTTAGGAGGAAGCTGTTGTACCTTTATTCCTAATAACACTGCACCTGATGGTTCAATTACTCGGGTCTTAAGGGGATTGACTACCTTAGCAGAGGAACTGGCTGAGAATTCAGGAGTAGATACATCTCTCACAGGATGGCTGGAATCATGGTTTGGAAAATGGAAGGGAGTGGTGTTTCTATCCTTACTTCCCTGATAGTAGTAGTCGGGGTATTAGTGGCCATTGGCTGTTGTATCATACTCTGTATACGAGGACTCACCCAAAGACTGATTGAAACAGCCTTAATGAAACAGATGCCCCTAAAAGGGAATCAGGCTGAAGGACTTTATCGACTAAATAATGAGCAGATGAGTGAGACCAAGATGGATGAAATCTCCGGGATGATGCTTGCGAATTTCGGGGGCGATGCTTAAAAACAAAATATTTGCAGAAGATAACAAATGGTAATTAAAAGAAAGAGGGGGAATTGTGGGATATAGGTAAATTAATGTTACTTCTGCAATTCCATTTTACAAAGTAAATGAGCTCACACCAGTGTGTAATTGTTTTAGCCAAGAGCTGAGTCAACAAGAATGGAAACGATGTGGAGGAAATGTATAATTGTTTTTGTATTAGCTAAAATTGTATGTCAGAATGAGATGTGCCAATGAAACAATGGTAGACATTACGGGCAAATAGATAAGATGTTGTGAGAGGATGAAGTTAAGCTAGATACGCCTGTACAAACAGTAGGTATAAACATCTGCTTCCCACTTTTACAAAAACACAGGAACAAACCCCAATTAAAAGGGTCATAGGGATCAGAACGGCCTCGGGAAAGGCACAGCTGAAGGGGGTAGATAATGATGAAGAAAGAATATGCCCAACAATGACCTACAGCAGGATGAGATCAAACAGTCTTGTGAGGCCAGAAATAAGCATTTTGTCACAGACAAGGCCGGGTAAGGCAAGAGATAAACAGAGGTAATGGGGGCCGGTCTTAGGGAAGTGGACGATGTAAGCAGGGGAGGAGCAATGTAAAACAAAAGACATCAAATCATATAAATATTATGGATGAATTGAACTTGGTGTGTGTATGTCCTCTACCTTATAGGCACTGGACATCTCACCCACTTGCAAGTGTAAAATAAAGGACACTGCTGATTCAGATTTTGTGTCGGACTGCAATTATTGAAGTGTGTGAGCTTTGTTTCTCACAAGACCAACTTGGTTCCCTGCTTTGGAAAGTGCTACTCTATTGGGTAATAGTCAACTTGTTCCTCAAATGTCGTCACCCACTTTGGTAGCACAACCAGAACATGGGGTCAGATTGGATGAAGATTTAAATAGCTGGTGGATATAAAATGCAAAGATAGAGAAAGTGAGCTCAAATTCATTCCACAGAATGTCTCAAAGCATCTTCTGTCCAAGGAATTACTTTTGAAGTTTAGTCATGTCGGAAACCTGACTAATTTGAGCACAGCAAGCTCCCACAAACGTGATATTGACCAGCTAGTCTGCTGCACTAATATTGCTTGTGAATAAATGTGGGATGCCAGAGGTAACTCTCCTGGCCTTCCAACAGATGCTGGGCTTTTTATTATAACCTGAGAGGGCAGGTTTAATGTCTCATCTTGAATAATGATATCTCTGAGGCTGATGGAATGCCACACAAGGAGAGAGCATGAGGGATGGTCAGGAAATCTAAGATCGATGCCTCTTCATCCTTAGGTCTCTGTTAACTTTGCACATCTCAAAACACACCTTACAAGGGTAGGGGAAATGACAGTCGAAATCAAGTACAGACCCCTGTCTCCTCTCTTTATCTTCTATAAGTAAGCTTTACCCAGTGCTAAATCGGCATTTCCCTGTTGCCATGCTGAAGGGACATTATATTCGATACTAATAATACCCAGCGTTACCACACTTCTGTCAAGGCTTCCACTGGCTCCAAATTCTTACACTTGCTTGTCCGATATCCAATACTAGGTGCACAGAAGTTTTCTCCAATATTTGGAAGATCAAAAGCATTGCCTTTGTTTTCCACCACAAACTCGATGCATTTTCTAGACACCAGTCTCTGGGACTGAGCCAGACTGCCCGCTAGTTTCTATCTGGCTCTGAGATGAACTTCAGGGTCACACGCCCAGGCCATCAGTAAGATTGCCTACCTTCGCCTTCTGAAGATTTCCTGATTCTGACCCAGCCTAAATTAATCCACTGCTGATATCATCAACCTCGACTTTTTTTTATCTCAAGACCTGATCCTTCCAATGCACTGCTGGTCAGTCTGCCCTGTTTAAGATCCATGTTTAAGATCATCCCAAACTCTGCTGACCATGACCTAACTCACAGAAAGTCCCATGATCAATTTTGTCCTGACCTGCATTACCTCCCAGCCTGCACAAGCGTCTGATTTAAATTTTTCAACCTCATTTTCAAATCCCTACATTTGCATCTCCAAGTCTAACCCTTGAGTCCATCATTGATTTTATTGACTGTACCATCGCTGATTGTGTCTTTAGCTAACTCCAAAACTCTGAAATTCCCTCCCTAAACCTCTCTGTCCCTCTTTCTTCCTTTAAGGTGCCCCAGAACAGTCAAGTTTTTGGTCACCTACCCTAGTGTCTCCTGATGTGAACTACCAGGGGACATTTCACTCAGTAAAAGGCGATGCAACTAATGGTACTTGTTAATTGTATGAATCTGGATTTCAGTGCTATCTACTAGTCTGACATATGTCTCCTGAGGGCTGGAACCTATGAGCTGAGTACAGTTCCTCTGCATGGAGTCTGATCACGGCTTGGTCCTGCTGAATCATCACTTCCCTGTTTTGTATTCCAGTCTTAAATGTGCAGTTGAGCATTCTATTAGATTTTCCTTTGCCTTGTAATGTTTTTTTGCTAGCTGGATATTCTAATTCTGTACAGTGTCCTCTAAGTTCTGGATATCTAGACTATATTGTGATTTGTACAGTATATGTGGAGCTGACTGTGAACAGGATTGGTGTAACAGAGCTGAAGAGACATGTGTACAATCTTCACAGTGAATTGAGTAGGGACTGTGGCTGGGTTATGTCAAACTCAGAAGCATTGAGCTTCATAACAGCAGAACCTCATTTAAAGTGTTGGCTACCTCTTGAGGGCAGATGGAAAGGTTCACTGGCAGTCGGGAAGGAGGCGGGATTGAACTGGTAACGACTGGTCCTTCCTAGGTTTGACAGGGAATGACCGATTCAGCTGGGATTCTACTGGACTCCATAAGAAATCCAGCAGGGACACTCAGCCGTGGAGTCAGCCTCAGAAATTTTTAGCTGGCTTGCATGCTCAGTCTCCCCACCCTCTCCCCACACTTGCCTATACAGGTTTCTCTTCCCCACAACCCTAGTCCCAATTCAACGCAGGCCTCTCCACCCAACCCAATTAATGCACCTCCTGCCCTCAAAACACATCTGTCCCTCGTGAAGCCCGAGAAGCCTCCTCTGTTCCCCCTATCTAACGCAGAGGGGTGTTTTACATAGTATATGAGATCACCTAAAGATTTCTCTCCATTGCCTGCCCAGGAAATGGCTCTCTTTCTCTCGGGGTCTCCCCATCTTATCCCTGCACTGCTGTGTACGGGCGGGTGAATGGATTTTCCCAGGTTGATGACCAGGGGTTTCCTGCTCCTTTTGGGTTTCACTGATTACCTACTTTTTCCATCATTCTCGTATCCTTATAACTCCCTGAGTCCTGGGAAACCAGGATTGCAGCAATTCTATGATTAAATTTGAGGCTGGCAGCCTTTTCAAGTCTTTAAATGACTGTTCAAATCATCTCCTTCCTTAACCACTGTCCATTAGAATCAGATTAATGACATTTTTAAATTTTTATCTCTGCTTTTCCCTTGAACATACTAGTCTGAAAACGCCTGATCTTGTCTGATGTCAGAAGTTAAGTAGACTCAGGCCTGGTTAGTACTTGAATGGGAGACTGCCTGGGGATAGTAGGTGCAGTCAGCTTAGCATGGCACGGTGGCTCAGTGGTTAGCACTGCTACCTCACAGCGCCAGGGACCCAGGTTCGATTCCCAGCCTCAGGTGGGTCTGTGTGGAGTTTGCACATTTTCCCCGTGTCTGTGTGGGTTTCCTCTGGGTGCTCTGGTTTCCTCCCACAGTCCAAAGGTGTGCAGGTTAGGTGGACAGGCAATGTTAAATTGCCCATAGCGTCCAGGGATATGCAGGCTAGGTGGGTTAGCCTTGGGCTACAAGGGAAAGGCATGGGTCTGGGTGGGTTGCTTGTTGGTGGGTCAGTGTAGAATCCATGGGTTGAATGGCTTGCTCCCACACTGTAGGGATTCTATGATTTTCTCACCCATGTTCTGTTAACCACAGAGCCCTACTTTGTCTTGTTTAAAGAGCTTCACATACCGTGTAAAAGTGACCATGCTGAGGGACTGGATTGTCAGTGATGATGGTCGTTGTTGCTTCATAACAGGATAAAAATGCTGATACTGGTCCGTGGAACATGACAAAACCTCGGGATGATTATGGGACGTACCCTGTAGCATATGACTCACCAGTGTAACCTGGAACAAGCTTCTGTGGGTGGATCTGGTCCGACACATCAGGAGGACAGTAGTCACTGTATTCTGGATAATAGTCAGGGGCCCCAGTGGTAGGTGACAGGAGTGTGTGGTCAGCTCGAGCAGTTCTTGGATTCTTCAAGATATCGTGGGTTATCCTCCCGTAAGTCTTACCAAAACGGAATGGGATTGTATGGGCATATCCAGTATATCTGTATGAGAAATACAAGCAAAACACATTTTGGAGAGGACTATGGACTTTACTCAACTGTTTACCAATGCGAACAATTGACTCTCAGTTGGTTCTTAATGAGTGGGCATTTAATGGTAACTCTGTGATGCCCAGAGGACAATGGGCAGCTGCCCCTGGCTCTGACAAGTGGTTGGCAACACTTTCCTATACCTGACGTCACTCCACATACCCACCCCCAACATTCCCCATCAGTGGCATCACTTTGTGCATACTTCTGAGCATAGGTTAGCTTCCTTGGAGCCACAGTGACATCCCATGCTCAGATTCGGAACATTGAGAAGCAGCACAGTTCCTGAGCATCAATCTTGGTGTTCTTCATCATTCTGATCATGCATTCAACAACAACTTGTATTTACGTTGTATCTTCAATGCTGTCAAGCATTCCAAGGCAGCGTCCCACCTCAGGAACGTCACGTCCAGATCTGTGACTGACCACTTACCCATGACTTAATGCCAATATATCTTGGCATCAATCCTAACCATACATTGACCGACCAGAAATGCCATCACAACATTGGAGCAAAACACAATTAAATTTTATACAGAAACTGGTGAGTATCACTAGACAGTGGAACATATAGACACTGGCCTGGATCTACTCAACAACAAATAATGCTCATCAACAACCACATTATAGAAGCCATGAAGCTTATTTCTGGGATGTTAAGAACTATGCAACTCAAGTGGCTTCCTGTGGCAGCCTTCCCAAGGAACCTCCCTAGTGTCCCCATCTTCCTTCAAGAATTTCACTCCCTGACAGATAACTCCCAAACATTCCTTTAACCCCGGACTCTCTCAATAAAAATCCATATGGCCATCTGAAATCCAGTAGCTCCTACCGGAACTACAAACTGAGAACAGTTCCGGCTCCTGATGGAGCAGCTCCTGGCTGACTGCAAACAGCAGTGATATTGTGGGTCCACAGCAGGGAGCCCAGGGGAATGGAACAGCTATCCGAGGCAGATCAATGAATTCTTCCTCCGAGCAATCCACTCCTGGTGGGGTCACACCACATCAGTTGAAGCTTTCGATTGGATTGTTAACTGAGATGTCGGACTGTAACTGCTTCCCTAGCCAAATGAGTCACAAAAAGTCGCGATGCCTTCACTCTGGGGAAATGCACAGTGAGCATCAATCGAAAACCAAAGGGTGATTCCTGGGTGATAAGAGCTAACCACTTTACTACCTGACCCATGACTCTGGTTGTAGCTCAGGCACGTGAATGTGTGACCCACGCCACCACGTGGAACATCACGGAGTCATGGGCTGTTAAAGTTAGCTTCTGCTGCCAGGAGCATTGTGGGTAATCCTGCCGTACATGGTCGGTGGTGTTTTGCTGTTCTCTGCATAGCCTCAGCATCACAAGGACACAACTGAGAAAGGGATGGAGTCAGAAGGAATGGACGCAACTAACAAATCCACTTACTGGCTGCTCCCTCTGTGACTGGCTTATTTGGTTACAATAAACATTGTACAACACCTTTCTCAAATGGATCATCCAATACTCCATTAAAATCAACATGATTGATGAATGCTCATCTTCCATATTCTATTCCAGTGCCTGTCTGAGTTCCCCCTACACAGTGCTGCCCTGTTGGCTTTGATCTAGCATGTGGAAGTTTGCTGACTTGCAGTGTGTGTGTGAGACTGAGGCCCAGTTGCTTCACATTGGCCTCTTCTCCCATCATGACTCTGAAGGTGGATAACAACTGCACAGTGTTGAGCATTATTTGTGGCTCCTCGTGTACTGAAACAGTCAGTGTCCGTATGCTGCAAGACCTGGACAACATTCAGGCTTGAGCAGATATGTGTGTGACCTTTGTGCCACAGAAGTGTCAGACAAGAGAGAATCTAATCATCACCTCATGACATTCAATGATATCACCATCACTGTAACGCACATAAGATCATGACTGATCTGATTATAACTTCAATCTCACAATCCCAACTACCCCTGGTAATCTTTCACCTCCTTCCGTAACAAATATCTATCCACCCCTGCCTTCAATATACTCAAGGGCTCTGCTTCCATTACTGTTTCAAGATGAGAGTTCCAAAGACTCAGGGCACTCTGAAAGGAAAGAAAATGGCCTTACTTCTGTCTTAAGCAGCTCACCCCTGACTTTTAGCAGTGACTCCTAGTTCTACAATCTTCCATAGGAGGAAACATCCTTTCCACATTCACCCTGTCAAGACACCTTGAGATCTTTGATGTTCAAATCACATTGCCTCTTATTCTTCTAAACCCCAATGGACTCAAACCTAACCTGTCTGACCTTTCCTCCTAAGACAACAAACTCAGTCCAGGTATTAGCCTAGTAAACCTTCTCTGAACTGCTTCCATTGTTTGATAACTTGCCTGAAATAAGATGATCAATACTGTAATGTAGATGTGGCCTCACTATGCTTGAAGTATAACCTTCCTACTTTTGTATCCAATTCCCCCTCACATTCTGCTATCTTTCCTGATTATCTGCCATACCTGCTAACTAACCTCTTGTGATTCAAGCACAGGGTCACCAGGGCAACAGATTCATGGGAAACCACACCCTGCAATGTCACCTTTGAGCCGTTCACCATCCCGACTTGGAAATATATCACCATTCCTTCAGTGTCACTGAGTCAAAATCCTGGATCTTGCATCCTAACAGGATTGTGGGTATCCCTACATCAGGTGGACTTCAGTCGTTTAAGAAGTACCACCATCTTCTCATGGGAAACTAGCAATGGGCAATGAATATTGGCCCAGCCAGATGTGCCCATACCCCATGAATGATAAAAGAAAATGAATATATTAAATGCATTAGTTCTGCTAAAGAGTCTCGATCATCTGAAAGATCAATTCCATTTGATGAATATAAAATTTGTCCATAATTATATAAAATGTTAATTTTTTTAAAGTTTGTTTCTCACACTTCATCATCCATCTTAATCCCATCCCTGTGTCCCAAAGAGAATGCTGCTATTATTAATGATGGCATGCATTATTGGTGAGAAGGGGGATGTTCAAGGAAATGTGAGAGCTAAGTTGTTTTACACAGAGAGTGTAGGTACCCAGAATGCACTGCCAGATATAGTGGCGGAGGCAAATATGATAGAGGCATTTAAAGAGCTTTCAGGTAAGCACATGAATGAGCAAGAAATGGGAGGATAGGACCAAAGGCAAGCAGAAGGGATTAGTTTAGCATCATGTTCAGCACAACACTGTGGGCCGAAGGGCCTGTTCCTGTGCTGGACTGTTTTATGTTCCATCCTTAACATACTTCCTGGTTTCTTGTTTGTGAGAATACACCAATATGATTGGCTACTTGCTTGCTTGATGACATCACTATTAATGGACACATGGAGATCCCTGTGACTTAGGACCAGTTTGCAATTGATGTTGGAAAGGGGTTATCCCCGGCACAGAGATTGCTAGGTTTTATGGGAAGCCTATTTGATAGTCAGCGGTTTTAATCTGTAATAGATCTATGCACTGACTAATAGAGACCAGCATTGATGTTAAATGGGATGGCTTAAAAGGCTGATTGGTTACCTTCTCCTAATGCTTCCAAGCTGATTTCGCAAACTGTTCAAATCAAACCATAACAGCATGGAGTACTAATCCCTTGTTACTTATGTAGAAACAGAAAACATGGGGAATACTCAGCAGCCTGGGAAAGCATTTTTGGAGATGGTAACTGCACTAATATTCTAGGTCAGAGCAATTCTGGTGAAAATTTATGAAACCTGAATGTTAACACTGTTTCTTTCCTCCACAGATGCTGCCACACCTGCTGAGTGCTTCCAGCATATGCAGTATTAATCACTGTACACAGTCCCTACACTGCATAAGCAGCCATTTGGCCTATCAAGTCTGCACTGACCCTCCAAAGAGTATACCCCCCCCCCCCTCCCTGTAACCTTGCATTTCCCATGGCTAAACCACCCAACCTGCACATCTTTGGACTGGGGGAGGAAAGTAGAACACCCAATGGGGGGGGGGCCACACAGACACGGGGAGAATGTGCAACCTCCACACAGACAGTCACCCAAGGCTGGGATTGAATCTACATCCCTAGGTGCTGTGAGACAGCAGTGCTAACCACTGAGCCATCATGCTGCACAGTATCAGATGGGAGGCACTGGCATAATAGTAATGTCACTGGGATAGTAATGGACGATCCCAGGCTAATGTTTAAATCTCCACCATGGGAGATGGTGACATTTGAGTTCAGTATACAAACTGGAATTTAAGAACTAGCCTCACTGTGTCCATGCATTAGGGTTAGACTGTTGCTTTTAAGTCAAAAACAAATCTGGTTTCCTATTGTAATTTTGGGAAGTAAAGGTGCTATCTTCACCTAGTCTGGCCAACATGTGACTCCAGACCCACAACAATTGACTGCCCACTTGGCAATTAGGGACGGACAATTAATCCCTGTCAGCAATTCCTGCATTGATGGAAAAATAAGAAATACTGGTCAAATCTGTCAGAAGCGTGGCTACTACTATCAATCAGTGATGCTCCAGATTTATTATCATTAACCAATGCAAAGCTTATTTTGCCCAAATCTTTCAGAATAGGGTAACATTCCAAGTTGTTCCACAGAAACGTAATCAAAGAAGAATCGATAGCAAAGCAAAGAAGATATATTTTAAAAATTAGTATCCGGGTCAAAGTGGATGAGTTTTAAGAATTAGGCCAAAGTGATAGAGAGAGAGAGAGAGAGAGAGAGAGAGAAAGAGAGAGAGAGAAAGAGAGAGAGAGGTGGTATTCCAAAACCTAGGATGTAGATAATCAAAGGTACAGCCATCAACATTAGAATCAAGTGAAATGGGGCTGTGTAAGAGGCCAGCCAGAGGCAAAGGGAATCAATGGCCTAAGGCAATGAAGAGATTCCAACAGAAATGCAGGCATTTTAAAATTACAGAAAGGTGTAAGGTCAACAAGCACAAGATCAATGAGTGAGTGAGCTTGGACAGTTGTGGCAGAGCTTTAGAGGAATTGAAGTTTATAGAGGGTATAATATGATAGGACAGAAGAACAAGAAAATAGTTGCACCTGTAGATGACAAAGACATGAAGGAAAGTTTAAATAAATGATGGATGAGATGGACTATGGTGCTGTGGTAATGGAGATGATTTGGGATGGAGTACAGGCTAAAGACTTGACAGTGATTGTCCTCAGAGATTCCTGATATAGTAAAGAATATTTTATTTGAAATCTAAGCAGAAAGTGTTTGAAATACTCAGCCAGCCAGGCAGCCATGATGTAGTAACTCATTGTTACAGGGTAACTGGAGTTTCTTGTTGCATCCTTTCTTAAGCTGCTTCTATTCTCTTGTCTGGGAATGTGACTTACCCAGGTATATAATGTGGTTCTGGGGTATCGAGAATCTGTTTATACACATCCATCCTCTGAGTGCAGCTCTGTTGTAAATTGCTGGATGTTCAGGAGCCTAAGGGTTATCTTACTGTCAGTGTAAAGCTGTTACTTAGCAACCAACTTACAATACCCATGACAACAGCATTGCCACCTCTGCGAGTCAGCAGTCCTCAATCTGCTGCTTGATGCTGGGGCAATCTTTGGGCATCAGGAAACAATCCCTGCAGCAAACATGATGGGCTCATCAATCCCATTCCGGTCACATTGGCCAAAAGTATTGGTAGACAGTAGCGGCAATATCCTAAATGCACCGCATGACATGGGCGGTTCAATATCCCGTAAGCCTGCTTATCGTGGGAAAACCCCTCTCCATCCCCCTGGACACTACTGTTTCAAAGAGAAATACTTCCCTCATGGTAGTCAAGCCTTTCAATCTCTTCTCGCTCAATACCAAGCAAGAGCTATGATTCAACCTGGACTGGAATGTGTAGGAGTACACATCCCGACCCCAATGGAGCGACAAGCTCTGAATCAAGCCCAGCAAGGATCTTCAGCAGCTGACCAGCCCCGGTCAGATACTCAGGGAGGTCAAGGAACAGCAGCAGGTCAGGGTCCTGACAGCACTGAGCCTGGTCCAATGGAGAGCCAAGCTCCAGAATTTCAGCAGAAATGCCCATGTGAGTTGGTCACTCAGAAGTGCTGCCCGTGCAAACAACGTATGGAACGTGAATTAGCTAAAATGGCAGAAACGTGTCCGCAAGACGAGCAGCAGCAGCAGGTGGAATCAGTGGTCCCATCACCAGTTGAACCATTAGAGACCTTAGAAGCCTCTTCTACTCAACTAGAAGCTGAAACATCGCCTGAACCACTAGAGACCCTGGCAGGGTCTCCTACCACACCGTTAGAGAATCTGGAAACATCTCCCGAGCTACCAGAGAACTTGGAACTATCTCCCACTGAGCCATCAGAGAAGCCGGAAACATCTCCCGAGCCACCTGAGAGCTTGGAACCATCTCCCACTGTACAACTGGAGACTTCAGAAGTATTTCCTGAGCCTGGGGAGAACCCAGAAACGTCCCCTGAGGCACCAGAGAACGTGGAAACCTCTCCGGAACCACCTGAGAACGTGGAACCAGTGGAGAACCTGGAGACATCCCCCGAGGCACCGGAGAACCTGGAAGGCTCTCCCACCGAGCAAGTGGAGGACTTGACATCATCACCTGATTCACCTGTGAACTGACACGTCATCATCATCATCATCATCAGGTATTGACACAGTCATCTTGGGGAAGAAAGGCCCTCTGTACCGTTTATTTGTGTCATAAGTTGTTAGTTTTACTATTTTGTCTCAATTACGTAATGACTTACATGATTAGATAACTGTGGTGTTTCTGATCTGGCAACAGCAGAAATTGGCAAAAGTTATTCAAATATGGTGCTGTGTCTAGCCCCCTCATACAACTGAGTTTAAAACATATCTCATGCATCGTGTTATAATACCAACTGCCATCATTGACAGCTCGAGACTGTCGTGTTATTTTATACAGAAATGCGTGCAGATTAATCTCCCTCTTCCTCCAGCAATACGTCTTCTTACCTTTGAATCACACCTGGCAGTAAGCTGGCTGCGTTAGTGGTCCAAGCATAATTTCAAAACACCAGCACAGTTCCAGCATTGTTTTCAAAGGACTCCTGATGCTTTGGGCTCAGTTGGGTTATTACTGAATGAAATTTTGAATTGTTTTATGATATCATGTGGGAGGCATTCTGACATCAGAAAGGATCTGAGATGAGTCGAGGTGAACATAAACGATGTTCCATCAGAGTCAGACTGTGTCTTCTTACACTGAAATATGTATCTTAAAACAAAACATCACGGAAACAGCCAGGAATAAGTCTATGGTAAACCTTATGTTGTGAGACTTTGTCAATCACTAATCTCATTTTAAAGTATCATGTAGAGCAAAATGATCATATGATAGAATTCTATCAGTGTCAACATGATGTGATCGCATTCAAGATTTAAAATTAAGCAAAGTTAACATGGCAGTGTGAAGGATGAATTTGTGGATTAGGAAATTGAATGAAAAGATGTGACAGTAAATGAGCAAAGGAAGTTTTAAAAAATTCACAATCCTCAATTGCTACGATCAATTAAATGTAGGAAAGTGTAGGAAAAGCTCCAAACAAGGACTGACAAGCGATGTAAGGTTAAATTGAGAAAAGAAACTCAGAATTGGCCAAAAAGATTAGTCATTGTGTGATTTGCAAGTATGTAAAAATAAATCGGCAAAAGAATCACCGAGGGATTGATATAAAAGAGGGAGAAGGAGCACGCGAATATTCTAGAGAAGCAGATTGCTTCTCTAGAGAAGCATTTTCAATTGTCCAAAAAGACTAGGTTAGTGAAATGAATGAAGTATGTGAAGAGGCATAGACAGCAGAAATTGTGATAAAGATTAAATAAATACTTTGTGACTATTTACACAGTAGCAAAAAGACAAAAAATGAAGGAACCAAAGGTCTAATGAGAATGAAGAATTGAAAGTCATTAATTTTAGACGACTAGAGAAAGGGTTAAGGTTGAGAGTTAAGGAATCCCAGTACACAAGGACTTTTAAAGAGGTTACTGCAGAATGTACATGAGTTTTAGTTTTCTACTATTTGCTAGATTCGAGAGAAGTTTATTAGACGGTAAAAAATGCAATTTCTTTTCAAGAAAAGGGAAAGAAAACAGACCAATGGACCAATTAACTTGACAACAATTAGTAGGAAAAATGGTAGGATTCCTGATTAAGAAATTCTTGATTCCTGACTAAGAACTTAGAAATACAATACAATTATGTAGAGTCAGAAAAGTTTTATATAAGATCTATCAATTTTGATGTGTCTATTAATAGGTGCACTGAGACTCCAATCCACTGGCAGGACAATGTTTGACCATTAACTGCTACAGCCAGTGACAGGACAGATCTTTTCTATATCACAATCTTCAGCATGTCTATTAATTTGCATTTCTTTGCAGCCAGCTAACCACATTCTTGATGGCAGTGCTAGGACTGTGCTACACAACAGCAAAGACCGGCAAAAGGAGACAACAATATATTGGTAAGCACACTCGATGTCAAAATAGCTCTGGCAATTCCAGTAATGTGGGTGGCGTGGTGGCTCAGTGGTTAGCACTGCTACCTCACAGCATTAGGGTCCCAGGTTTGATTCTAGCCTCAGGCAGCTGTCTATGTAGAGTTTGCACATCCTCCCTGTGTCTGTGTTTGTTTTCTCTGGGTGCTCCAGTTTCCTCCCACAGTCCAAAGATGTGCAAGTTAGGTGAATTGGCCATGCTAAATTGCCTGTCGTGTTAGGTGCACTAGTCAGAGGGAAATGGGTCTGGGTGGGTTATTCTTCGACGGGTCGGTGTGGACTTGTTGGGCCGAAGGGCCTGTTTCCACACTGTAGGGAATCTAATCCAGAAATTTTCCTTTGTATCGATCAAAAAAAAATTTATTTGTGTTAAGTTTTTTGATCAAGGTTGTGTTAGATTTTTTTGTGAAGATCTGTGCATTTGTAGTTTACAGTATTGATCGTGATTGAAATGTTATTTATCTTAGAGTTTGTATTAGAGATTGAGTTTTCTTACAGATTGTGTAAAAGACAGTGTTGTGTTAAACATTACTTGTGTTGGAGACTGTGTAAGTAATGCTTTTGGATCAGAACTTGTGTGAGAGTTAGTGCTTGAGTTGGAATTTGTGTTAGACTCTGCTTATATTAGACCCCCAATGTTCTTAGGGACGAAATTCTAAGATTCAGCGACAGTGAAGGAATGGCGATATATTTCCAAATCAGGATGATCAGTGGCTTAGAGGGGAACTTACACGGGGTGGTGTTCCCATCTGTCTGTTGCCCTTGTCCATCTAGATATAGGCGATCATGGGTTTGGAAAGCGCTGTCTGTGGTGCATCGTGTAGATACTGCTGCTACTGAGCACTGGTGATGGAGGGAGTGGGTGCATGTAAGGAGAAAGCAGATGAATTAGTTGCAAAGGATACCTAGTGCTGACTTGCACTTGTAGCCCCTGTGTTTATGTGGCAAGTCCAGCTGGTCAGTGGTAACTCCCAGGAAGTTAATAGTGGAGTAATTCAGTGATGGCAACACTAGTGACACTCCCAAACTAACACCATCACCCAGTGACACCCCCACACTAGCACCAACTCCTGGTGACATACTCACACTAACACTCATTGACCATTGCACAGTAGCATCACACTGCTCACACCCAAGACAGTGCCTGTGCTGCTGTGGGACTGTGAATAGACAGAGTGCATGAGGTTATGGTTGAGATCAATAGTGTTCAGATGAAGGGATACAGGTTAAATCCTGAACCTTGTTTTTGACTTCCACATCCTTCTCCCTCCTCATTAAAATGTATACAACGAGGAGTGACCCACAAAATCCTCAGCCTCCTCCTGCTCCACTGAATCTGAGAATGCATGAATATTAGTTCTTTGTGATATAAGAGGCAAAGATGGTGATGAGAGATTGATGCTATGGCCTAGTTCACAAGGCTGTGGTGCTGTTTGCATTGAACTGGCTCATCTAACTTCCATATTTCTGGGCCCAATTCAGATGTTCCCATATATGAGAGGGTACAAAGCTAGAGGAGTTGAGGTGAACAATAGTCAACTCAGGAGGGAATTCAGGAGGAAGTGCTTTACCCAGAGAATTGTGGGACTGTAGAATTCATAGGCATGGTGAACAATTTAGTCAAATCCCACCAATTTACTGGGAAAGTCAATATAGAATTGAGGGTGCTGGATTCAAAGGTCGTGTTGACATGTTTGAATGAATAGGGTGTGGATGTGTGTGGAGACCCCATTGGTTCATAAACACTAGTATGGACTGGCTGGACTGAATGGCCTTGCTCTGTATTGTACGTTCTATACTTACTCATGTATGTGAGGAGTTGCTAGAGGGAAGGTTACAGTAATTGTAAAAGATCCTGACTATGATTCATTCATCATGCCCCACCCCTTGATTTCCCACCTTCTTTATCAAGTGAAGAGTGATCTATTTGTTTTTAATTTTTGTGTCTAAAAAAGGCCTGACTGAGTGTCTGCTCAGACCTCATTGAAGGTCCATGTTAAAACATTGGCAATAAGAGTGAGTAGACATCCCACCCCTCGACTCTGCTTATTCAGCTTGATTGCTGCTTGACTTCTACCTCAATGCTATTTCCTACTCTATCCCCACAATGCTGCCATCTTCTCAGTGTCTAGGGTAGGCTCCACTGACATGATCGAATCCTGACCTACATACTTAAAGGCAATCCCACATTGGATTAGGCTGGGGGTTCTTATTGTTGATAAGATCTTGATGAGAACAGGGTGGGTTAGCTTCCCCTGACACCCAGCTATTTTGAAAGCCCCAATAATTGTGCCCCTATAAGGCAGGCACATACCAACCTGGGTGAAGGAAATGACCATGTCCCTGCTGCTCCTGTCTGATGTACTAACCCACATGAAAGGAGGTTTCACAGTGACCTTAAACCACTGCAACATAACCAAGGAGTTCAAGCTACGAACATTACATCACACTGATATCTTCTTAACCCCACCGCAAATACCTTCCACGGTCTTTCCAGTTTTTTTCTGTTTCTCTGGTTTAAATATAAAATTTTCATTCCTTGCTTTCCAATGCCGCAATGCTCTTGGCCCCCTTTCTGGGATCTTTGTCTCACCCTCCTGACAGGATAGATGGTGTTTCTTGTCACCTTGTCCAAAAAGTGACTCCGCTGGCAGATTGTCTGATGTGGCAGCCTCAATAATGGACACACAGCTCTGGAGAAAGGCTGAAGCGACAACTTTCTGACCTTGAAAGGTGAGAGAGTTGTTTTTTCCCTTAGCAACAGCTGACTGTATTACATTGTGAAGTCCAATACAAGTGGAACCGCGGAGATTTACCATTATCTAGTCAAATATAAAAATCACACAACAATAGATTATAGTCCAACAGGTTTATTTGGAAGCACTAGCTTTCAGAGCACTGCTCCTTCATGAAGCTCCGAAAGCTAGTGCTTCCAAATAAACCTGTTGGACGATAACCCAGTGTTGTGTGATTTTTAACTTTGTCCACCCCAGTCCAACACCGGCATCTCCAAATCATGACGGGTCAAATATGATTGTCAAACATTAACAGATATTCTTTGTGCGCTCTCTTTCAGGGACACCACCAGGAAATGCTGAAGCCTCAGGCCCTTCATCCCTGAGCTAGGGACAGTGGCATTGATCCTTCAGGATACACCTTTTGGCAATAAATGTGAGATGCAATAAAGAGCCTCAGCAGCAAGAAAAAAAAATGTTTCCCCGCTGTTTTTCTATTTAGGAGTGAAGGTTTCATCAGAGATTTTATGGAGATTGTGTATTTTTACAGACTATCATTTTTCTGAGGGTAATGTGTATGGCAAGGTCTCTGGTGACACTTATTCTATTGTTGCATTGATCAAATGTTTTGTTTTCTATTGAATGGGTTTCTCAGAGTTGTTGGGGTCTGGATGTCTCTGACTAAGCCAGCATTCATTGTTCATCTGTAATCACTGTGAGAGTGGTGTTGAACTACCTTCTTGAACACTTCATTCAGGGTGGTGTTAAGCTTCCAAGTTTCTTAAGTGTTGTTAGAGCTTGTACTCATCCAGGCAAGTGGTTAATGTCTGATTAGTCATATAGTCCAATTTGTTAATATTCTTATTTAAGGCTAAGAATAAGGTATCTGGTGATTACTAAATATCTGAACACATATTCAGGCAGTGCCTGTGAACTGGGCTATGGAAAGTGCTATAGAATGAGTTGTCAATAAACTCTATCCAAAAAAAGAAAGTGCATTGGTTTTTTTGTCTCACTGAAGGGCTTGAATCCAGATGGATGGAAACCCTCTTTTTATATCCATCTTACACAATGCAAGCCAGCAATCAGAGAAAATAGTGACATTCAACAAATAGACACTTCCAAAGAACTGCTATATTTGACTATTCCAAAATTAGTTGCATTCAAAGCTGCCTAACAATACAATGGGGCTTACTGCAATGTTTTCAGTTGCTTATTTGGAACACTGTTCTATTTGATGTGCTGTGTGGAGAGTTCAACCACAGTGTCTGTTAGCCACATTGACCTCCAGTTCATAGAATCATGGAATCCCTGAACCAACCCTCCAAAATGCATCCTACCCAGACCCACTCCCTGCTCTATCCCTGTAACCCTGCATTTCCCATGGTTAATCCATCTAGTCTACACATCCATGGACATGATGGGCAATTTAGTGCGGCCAATCCACCTAAACCTTTGAACTGTGGGAGGAAACCAGAGCACTGGAGGAAACCCTCACAGTCACAAGGAGAATGTGCAAACTCCACACAGTTAATTATACTTGTACATTCGAGTAAAACATGTATGTGTATTGTGCTATTGTAAAGTGTATTGTTGTTTGTTATAACCACAGAACGTGTAGCTTTATTCTCTTGGAAAACACCTGGGAACTGACACTTCATCTATTTCTGAAAAATTACCTTTCAGAGCCTTGCCAGACTGTAACATAAACTTGGGGACTTTTCCAGGATCAAAACACCTTTCACATTTGGGTCTAGGTTCCATTTGCTCTGACATCAATCTTGCCATTGCCTCTAATTATCATGGTATCCCATCATTCCTCATCTGATTCCACAGCTGATGGAGCTGTGTTCATTCAAGGAGGAGCAGCTCAGACCCCGGTGAGTCAAGAAGAGAAAGGAAACGGAAGTGAAAACTCCCATCCATCATCCTTCTCCAGTGAGTTTGAAGCAGAAATCTGTGCAGGAGATGGCACATCCTATAGACAGCAAATATCCTACATGTCCTTCAGGAAGACAGGGGAGATTGATGACCCTGGTGCAAGAGGCTGTGGAGGTGGGGATATAGGAGGAGGGTAAAACATAAATACTTCATTGGTAGAATGAAACTTAGAGGCAGTTGTGGTAGAATAGATTAATTGCTGTCATGCTAATTGTTAGAGGGCATTATCAGTGATGTCAAAACATGCTGTATCACAAGGAGCTGGAATCCGAGAAAGGTTGAAACTTTTACAATAGTCTACAGTAAAATGGTGTAAATAGCAACTAAAATGTTGCACCAGCTCTCTTCCTGTTCTTTTCCATCAAGGACATGCAAACCCCACTTATGGTTTTAATGCATTGTACAGCGGGTGTGCCCTATAGCACTAAATGCAATTACACGTCTGTGTACATTTTCACTCTGTTGATATGTGTAGATGATGTAGTGATACTTAAATCTTCACCGTGATACTTTGTGTGCAGCTACCATGGAAATTCCAGACATTAAAACAGACAGGGCCTTGGTTTAACAATTCATTCGGAATGATGACACCTGTGGCAATGCAGTAGCCCTTCAAGTGAGGAAAGGAGGAATCGATCTAGACGTGAGTCTGTCAAAATATGTCTCCAGTAGTGCTGCTTTCCCATTTATAGAGTGTCTGAATAGATCAGTAACGTACAATGACTCTGAACAGCTGCAGAATGCAGATAACTGCACTGTCTCTAGAGCAAGTAAAGAGAGTCTAATACTGTCTCTCTGGCAGCTCACTTTGGTTAGTGTGAGGGAGGGTGATGTGGTGAAAGAGTAGCTGAAAGAAGAATGTGACAGAGACAGAGTGCTTTGTGAATCTTCATTGGTACAATACAATTTCTTTGTAAAAAACGGTTCTGAGGAAGGGTCACTGGACCTGGACTCCGATTTCTATACAGCAATTTCTCTTTTTAATTATATTAGACCAACTGCTGGATTAGCATTGGCAGATTCTGTGGCACTGGCTAGTGTGCAATTGGATTCAGTGCCCTCAGGTCAGGGAGGGGAAGTGCCACCCAGTCCCCCCAAAGCCTCTCTCCACACCCCAACAGTGATAATGAGCATCCATCAGCTGAGCGCAGGTCAACACAGCAGTCATCTCTATCAAGGTGGGAGACCAAGCCAAGACTCTGTTGAAACGGATGTGGGAGTGAGCTGGGTTATCAGTCAGTGAGGCAGAAAGATGCCCCTGTCAGCAGGATTAAAGGTTTCTGGAATCAGTCGAGAGTAAATTCTGGTGGACTGTGATTTGCAATCATTATTAAAATTGCTAGAAGAGAAGGAAGCTGCCAAGTGGATGGTTATTAGAAAGATATTAGCCGTATTATCTGTCAGTAATTGAAGTGCTGATGAAAGTGTTTATCAGAAACATATCTATACAGCTACTAGGAAAATGAACACAATGCTCAGATCGCTTGTGTAAGTGTTCACCTTGAGGAATGACTCATTATATTTGGAATTACTACACAGGAAACATCACCAAGACCGGAAAGGGCAGATAAGGACCTCCATATCAGTCCAAAGGTCAGGACACATTAACCTGAAGGCACAAACCCACAGCTGAGATAATGGCTGAGCAACTCCCCAGATCCAGGAGAGCCAGGACTCCTGCTGGTAGTTGTCTGATTTGGAGACAATGTCGAACCAGCAGCAATAAAGATTAATGAAATGAGCTAGACAAGCTCAATTGGTGAGTGAAACAGTGGCTCATACAGTTAGACCAAAAACACACGATCAGTGGAAAGGAAAGGTCATATTCATTATGGGAATGTATCTGAGGTATTCGGGCTGGAGAGGGAGGGTGTGGATTCAGATCAGATAATTTAAGAGAGTCAAGAATTCACAGGCAAACACATGGACATATTCCCTACTACCGCACTTTTACACAGTGAATGTACAATGTCTCTCCCTTCGTTTATTTCAATATTTTGAATTTTCATTGGTCTGCTAAGCATATCACTTGAAGAGCTGACTATTGAGTCTCAGCAGAGAGTTACATCAGAGGTTACCGATGGAGTAAGTTCACTTCTCTGTCAAAATGACAGAACAATTGAAAGAACCAGCTGCCTGAGAAATGGATGACTGATGACTCCTCAGAGATGTGTGCTTTCCACGTTCACCACATTATCATAGCTGTGACTTTCCTTCGATGAAGCATGTTTCTGGGGCTGGCCTGGCGTGGGCGTCTGGGAACTGCCTGCCATTGTCTGACAACGTTGACAGCAGCAGTGGGCACAGCAGGATGTCAGGACTCTGTCCAGTGGGCTGAAGGAGTGCATCCAGAGCGGTAGGAAGTCCCAAGATCGCAGCTTTGAGGGCAGAATCCGAGGGCACTTCTTTTGGATAATGTTGATGGTGACGATGAGAATGAGGATGATGAAGATGGGCCCAGCAATGGCTCCTAGCACTATCCAGCCTGCCATGGACAACCCAAAGAGAGTGCCTGGGATCAGGATGAAACTGAGCAGCAGGTACATGATGGGAAACCAACGATAGCGAGCAGTAATATTCCCAAACACCTTGGCCAGTGAGATCGGGATGCGCATGTACGGAATACAATACCAGATGAGAATTCCAGACAGGTTAAAAAACAGATGGATGAGAGCAACCTGGCAAAAGAAGAAATGCTGTCAGTGTCAGGACATTAAGCTCATTAGAATGCTGAGGAATGGTCATCAGTCTCTCTGATCCCTGTACAACCAGCTCTTACAGAGCTTGGTTAATCCACAGTCAGGAAAAGCTCCAGACCAATTCCTCAAAAATTAAACTAAATTTGGATCTCACATTCTAGACCAGGAACTTGTAAGCTCCTGTCTCATTGGCTGTTTAGATGGTTACCATAGCGCCTCAGGAGGCAAACAGCAAATTTCCATTGGTGTTTGGGTTGGGCTGTATAAGCAACTCAAGCTGCTCCTACTACCCTTGCCCTTTGCAGACATCCTGGATGCAAAGACTCAAACAAGACCACCCACGGTGTTAGATGAATACTCCTCTTCGGTCTTCACTCTGGAGAAGAGTGTAGGTACGGAATTCAGGAAAAGGGATTATGATGAACTTGAACAGTTTGACACAGGAAACAGGGAGCTATTGGAAACTCTGTTGGGCTTAAAAAAACATACAAATCTCCTGACCTGGATGAATTGCATCCCAGGCTGCTGTGAGTGGGGAGGCTGGAAATTGTAGGGGCTCTGACTCAAATGTTTAATTCCACTCTGGTCATCAGGGAAGTTCCAGACGACTGGAGGACGGCCAGTGTGGTTCCTCTTCAAGATGGATGGTAGCAATGAATGAGGAAATTGTAGACTGGTGATGTAGTTTATATGGATTTTAGTAAAACTTTTGACAAGGCCCTACAGGGAGACTGTTTGAGAAGGTGAAAGCACATGGAATTGTGGGAAACTTGGTGAGATGGATTAGAAACTGGCTGAGTAATAGGAACAAAGGGTAGTGGGAGAAGGCTGTTTGAGTGACTGGAGTCCGATGTCCAGTGATGTACCACAAGGATCAGTATTGGGACACTTATTGTTTGTTAGATACATAAATAATTTGGATGAAAAATGTGCAAGCAAATTTGCAGCATTACCAAGATTGGCAGAGTTGTTAATAGTGAAGAAGATGGTTGTAGGTTACAGGGAGATACAGATGGGTTGGTCAAAGGGGCAGACCAATGGCAGATGGTATTTAATCCTGATCAGTGTGAGGTGATGCACATTGGAAGAAGAAACAAGTTGAAGGAGCACTTAAGGAATGGCAGGACATTGGGTAGTTCAGAGGAACAGAGGGATCTTGGAGTAATTATTCACCCATCCCTGAAGTCAGCAGAACACATGAATAAGATAGTTAAGACGATATATAGGACATTTATTTTCATCGGTCGTGGCCTAGAGTATAAGAGCAAGGAGGTAATGTTGGCGTTGTACAGAGCATTGTGAGGCCTCGGATGGGGTACTGTGTGCAGGTCTGGTCACCTCACTGCAGGAAGGATGTGGTAGCACTAGCAGGGGTACAGAGATGTTGCCTGGGATGGAGAAATTCAGCTGTAAGGAGAGACTGGAGAGGTTTGGCTTGTTTTCTTTAGAGCAGAGGAAGCTCAGGGGAATATGATTGAGGTGTATAGCATTATGAGGGGCTAGGGACAAATACAGAGTAGCAGTCAACCATGTGAGGGTGTAGTTTTAGGATAAGGGGGCAGGAGATTCAGGGGTAATTTGGTTAAAAAAAAGCAGGTAGTGGGAATCTGGAATTCACTGCCTGGGAAGGTCATAGAAACTGGAAACCTAACAACCTTTAAAAAATATTTGGATGAGTACTTCAAATATCATAACATTCAGTGAAATGGGACAAGTGCAGAAATAGTGCACCTTTAGTTGTAGTTATGTCGGTGCAGACTGAATGGGCTGAAGGGCTTTGTCTGCAGTGTTTTAATATCTAGAGGCTGCATCTGGAGAATTGGTACAATTTTGGTCCTTATTTGAGGAGGGATATAGACATATTGGAGGAAGTTCAGAGGAGGTTCACTGGATTGATTCCAGAGACAAGGGGTTTGTGTGTGAAGAGAGATTGAGCAACTAAGGCCGATGGTCTTTGGAATTTAGATGAATGGAAGGAGACCTCATTAAGGTGAGTAAAATGTTAAAGGGAATTTACAAAATAGCTGTGGAAAGGATGTTTCCTCATTAGGCAATCAAGAATAAGACATTACAGTTTTAAGGTAAAGGGTAGCAGTTTTAAAATAAAGATTAGGAGAAACTACGTCTCTCAAAGGGTCATGAATCTCTGGAATTCACGACCCCAGAGTGCAATGGATGCTGGGACATTGAGTAAAGATAAGGAGGAGATAGATAGATAGATGTTTAACTAGTCATGGGTTAAGGGGCTGTGGTGAGCAGGCAGGAAAGTGGAGTTGAGGCTGAGATCAGATCAGCCAAGATCATATTGAATGGTGGAGCAGGCCCAAGGTGCTCCTGCTCCTAGTTCTTATCTTTATGTTCTTGAGTAAGGAATCAAAATACTGACAAGTTAAGTTCCCTGGGGTCAGAGGACTGGAGTTGTGCTCCTGCTCCTATCACTCATTCTCCAAACTCCTTTCCTATATTCCCAAGGCAAAATAGCAAGTCACACACATGATAATCTCTAGAACATAGAACAGTACAACACAGTAGAGGCCCTTTGGCCCTCGATGTTGTGCTGACCTTTTATCCTACTTAAAGATCAGGATCGAAGATTCATTTTACTATTGTGGGATGTAGGTAAAACAGTGTTACTTCTGCAATCATAATTACTCATGCA
This sequence comes from Chiloscyllium punctatum, assembly GCF_047496795.1. Taxonomy (NCBI): domain Eukaryota; kingdom Metazoa; phylum Chordata; class Chondrichthyes; order Orectolobiformes; family Hemiscylliidae; genus Chiloscyllium; species Chiloscyllium punctatum. The sequence continues at coordinate 39,412,189 of NC_092787.1, read as the reverse complement.
AGGTAAATGAACTCACACCAGTGTATAATTGTTTCAGACAAGAGCTGAGTCAACAAGAATGAAAACTATGTGAAGGAAATACATAATTGTTTTTGTATTAGCTAAAATGTGCATGCAAGAATGAAATGTGCCTGCAAACAATGGTAGATGTTACAGACAAATAGATAAGGTGCTGTGAGGGGAGGGGGTGTAAGTTAAGCTAGATATGCCGGTACAAACAGTTATAAGCATCTGTTTCCCACTTCTGTAAAAACAAAAAAACCACAATCAAGAGGTCATAAGGCTCAGTGTGGATGAAGAGGAAATGTTGCTTTAGCAAGCAAGGAAGCAGGTGGCAGTGAAGGAGGATATACGCTAACAATGGACCTCAGCGGGATGTGGTGCAATGGCCAAGGCAGACCTTGTAGTTTGTTATGCACAAGGCCGGATAAGGCAAGAGATAAACAAGAGGAATGGGTGCCAGGTTTAGAGTAGTGGGAGGAGGCAAAGAGAAATGAATTGTATTTACGCTGTGTACTCGTTAAACTCGGGGTGCCTACCTTATAGGCACCACTCTTGCAAGAGTATAATAAATGATACTGCTGCTTCAGATCTTGTCTCGGACTGAAATTATTGAAGTGATTGGGTTCTATTTCCCACACTATCATCTATGCGCCTATCCAAGAGTCGCTTAAATGTCCCTAATGTATCTGACTCTACTCCCACTGTTGGCAGTACATTTCACGCACCTACCACTCTCTGTGTAAAGAACCTACCTCTGACATCTCCCCTAAACCTTCCTCCAATCACCTTAAAATTATGCCCCATCCTGGGAAAAAGTCTCTGGCTATCCACTCTATCTATTACTATCCTCATCTTATACACCTCTATCAAGTCACCTCTCATCCTCTTTGCTCCAATGAGGAAAGCCCTAGCTCCCTCAACCTTTCTTCATCAGACAAGCCCTCCAGCCCAGGCAACATCCTGGTAAATCTTCCCTGCACCCTCTCTAAAGCTTCCACATCCTTCCTATAATGAGGCCACCAGAACTGAACACAATATTCCAACTGTGGTCTAACCAGGACTCTATAGAGCTGCAGCATAAACTCACTGCTCTAAAGCTCAATCCCTCGCTAATGAAAACCAATACTCCGTACATTTTCTTAACAACCCCATCAACTTTGGTGGTAACTTTGAGGAATCTATGGACGTGGACCCCAAGATCCCTCAGTTCCCTCATACTGCCTTTAACACTATAATCTACATTCAAATTTGACCTTCCAAAATGAATCACTTCACACTTTTCCAGGTTGAACTCCATCTGCCACTTCCCAGCCCAGCTCTGTATCCTGTCAATGTCCTGTTGCAACCTACAACAGCCCTCCATACTATCCACAACTCCACCAACCTTCGTGTCATCAGCAAACTTACTAACCCATCTTTCCACTTCCTCATGCAAGTCATTTATAAAAATCACAAAGAGCAGAGGTCCCTGAACAGATCCCTGTGGAACACCACTGGTCACTGATCTCCAGGCTGAATACTTTCCACCTAATACCACCCTCTATCTTCTATGGGCCAGCCAATTCTGTATCCAGACAGCCAGATTACCCTCCTTACTTTCTGAATGAGTCTACCACGAGGAACCTTATCAAATGCCTTGCTAAAATCCATGTATACCACATCCACTGCTCTACCGTCATCAATGTGTCTTGTCACATCCTCAAATAATTCAATAAGGTTTGGGAGGCATGACCTGCCCCTCACAAAGCCATGCTGACTATCTCTAATCAAACTATGTTTTCCAAATAATCATAAATCCTGTGTCTCAGAACCCTCTCCAATAACTTGCCCACCACCAATGTAAGACTGACTGGTCTATAATCCCCAGCATTATCTCTATTCCCTTTCTTGAACAAGGGAATAACATTTGCCACCCTCTAATCATCTGGCACTACTCCAGTGGACAGTGAGGATGCAAAGATCATCGCCAAAGATGCAGCAACCTCTTCCCTCACTTCCTTTAGTAACTTTGGGTATACCCTGTCTTGCCCAGGGGACCTACTTTGTACCTAATGTGTATCCCAGTCTGCAATTCTTTCCACTTCTCCCTCACATGTAAGATCCACTTTTACCTGTTTGTTACACATTTCTCCAACATTCATATAATCATAGAATGTTTACAAGACAAAAGGAGTCCATTTGTCTCAGATATCTGCTTCACTTGAATGGGGCTGATCCAGTCTATCCTCAGTTTCCAGCTCTTCGTCCATATTCCTGTAACGTAGGGTTCTTCGAACACACACCCTTTCAATGTGATGAGGGTTTCTGCCTCTTCCACGTTCCTGTCCTTGTGAGCGAAATAGTTTTCCTCAACACTTCCCCAAACTTTCTAACTCTCTGCTCAGGGAAATAAGCCCTTCCTTTGAACTTTCCCTCAGTGTCTCATAATCTTATACACCTCAATTAAATCTCCCAGCAGCCTCCTGCATTCCTCCTGTAATCCCAGCCTGTCCAATCTTTCTTCATCACTAACATTTTTCATTCCCAGCAACACCTCTATCAATCTCCTCTTAGTCTCTTAAATGTGATCAGATCTTTCCTGTAATGTAGTGATCAGAACTGTCAGCAATACTCTACTGTGATTTGAACTGGTGTTTTATACAGTTCTATTCTGTCTCTTATATTGTCTGCCTCTGCTAAGGAGGGAAAATATCCCCCAAGCCTTCTTAAGCTTTCCTACCTGCTCTGGTGCCTTCCGTGTTCCATTTCTTTTACACTTCACAGCCTGCACCCATTTGCTGGGTATTCAACAACTTTGTCTTCCCTCCCTGAACACTTCACTTCACACTTTGTAGCAAGTCTTCGCAGTTTATAAATTCTTCAGTTGCCTATTCAGAGACTTAATAGTTTATCTGACTAAGAAGTCTCTAACCTGAACTATCCAGTATTTTACAATCTTGGATTATGTCCCCTGTCTCAAACTTCAGGCTCAATATAGTGTCCCTTTCCTCATTGTTTATGTTCACTGCCTAGACTTTAGGTTGAAATATGGGGTGGCTGCTGGTAACCATGGGAACATGCCCCATCAGAGTGAAAGGAGAAAGTTGGAAAGAACAAAGCACAACAAAGTGATGTACCATGTAACTCAGTGCAGATAAGGGAATGGGTTTCCTGGATCACTCAGCATTCCTATCTCAACATGTAACCATTGAGAGATCCTTAATGTGGCATAATGTTTACATTGATGGGGATGTGTGAGAATATAAAAGCGAGTGTTTGAATGTGTGTGTGAAGGTGTGTCACAGAGTGAGAGTGAGTGTCAATGAGTATGTGAAAGAATAAGTCTGAGAATACACCTGAGTGTGAGAATCTATGAGGGTGCATTGGTAAGTGAGGATGTGAGTGCATCGAATGTATCTGTATCACCCACCAGGACGGTCTGAGAGCTCTCGGCTTCTTCCTCGACCAGAGGCCTGAACAATCCCCATCCACCACCACCCTCCTCCGCCTGGCCGAACTTGTTCTCTCACTGAACCATTTCTCCTTTCACTCATCTCACTTCTGCCAAGTCATCGATGTGAGGATGGGTGTGACAGCGTGAATATATATGTGTGAGAATGTGAGTGAAAATATGTATGAGAGAGTGTGAATGAGAATGTGTCTGAGCATGAAAGACATGTAAGTATGAGTTGTGGGAACTGGGTGAATATGAGTGAGAGAGTCTGGAAGAATGTGCAAGAAATGCATGAGAATGAGTGTACAAAAGAATGAAGGTAAGAGTGAGTGTGTGTGAGTGAATGGGAGAATGAGTGTGCGAGTGTGAGTGATTAGATTAGTTACCCTACAGTGTGGAAACAGGCCCTTCAGCTGAACAAATCCTCCAAAGAGTAACCCACCCAGAATAGTTGCCCTCTGACTAATGCACCTAACACTTTGGGCAATTTACTATGGCCAATTCACAGGACCTGCACATCTTTGGATTGTGGGAGGAAACCCACGCAGACACGGGGAGAATGTATAAACTCCACACAGACAGTCGCCCGAGGCTGGAATCAAACCTGGGTCCCTGGCGCTGTGAGGCAGCTGTGCTAACCACTGAGCCACCGTGCCACCCAACACACAAAGTATGAGAATGAGTGTGTAAGCATGAGGGATGTAAGAACGAGTGCAAGGGTATGAGTGAGTGTGAGGACAAGGGACGTTTGAAAATGAGGGAGTGCCGAGAAGGAATGTTTAAGCATGAGGGAATATGAGAATGAGTGTAGGAACAAACTACTGCATATCCACAAACCAGACTGTGCTGATAGTTCCAATGTATCAGCCTGTTCCTGCCACACTGAGCTCATTTCCTCCTATCTTGACTCCATCCTCCATCCACTTGTCCAGTCCCTATCTACCCACATCTGCGATTCCTCAGTCACAATTCACAGTTTCCAGTTCCCTGGTCCTAACTCCCTCCTGCTCACTGTGGATGTCCAATCCCTCTATACCTGTATCACCCACCAGGACGGTCTGAGAGCTCTCGGCTTCTTCCTCGACGAGAGGCCTGAACAATCCCCATCCACCACCACCCTCCTCCGCCTGGCCGAACTTGTTCTCTCACTGAACAATTTCTCCTCTCATTCACCTCACTTCTGCCAAGTCAAAGGAGTGGCAATGGGCACCCGCATGGGTCCCAGTTATGCCTTGCCTCTTTATGGGGTATGTGGAACAATCCTTGTTCCAGTCTGACACTGACCCCCTCCCACAAAGCTTTTGTCGGCACATCGATGACTGCTTCAATGCTGCTTCATGCTCCCACCAGAACCTTGAAAACTTCATTCATTTTGCCTCCAATTTCCACCTCTCCATAACTTGCACATCATCCATTTCTGGAACTTCCTTCCCTTTCCTTGACCTCTCTGTCTCCATTTCGGGGAATAAACTGTCCACTGCTATCCACTGCAAAGCCGCTGACTCCCATAGCTACCTTCACTCCAACACATCATACTCAATGTCCTGTAAGGAATCCATCCCATTCTCCGAGTTCCTTCATATACTCCATCTGTACCATCTTCCAAAACAGCGCTGCTGACAGTGTTTACTTCGCCCACGACCTAAGTTTCACACCCACCGTGGTTGACAGGGCCCTCAACCTCATCTGACCTACCAGATGTGCTTCCCCTTGTTTTTACGTTTCATCCCACCAGCCTCTACATTCAAAAGATCATTCTCTGCCATTTCAGACAACTCCAGCAGAACGTCACCACCAAACACATCTTCCCCTCCCTCCCCGTCTGCATTTCGCAGGGATCGTTCCTTTCCAGACTCCCTAGTCTATTCCACAGCCACCAACACCACCCCCTGCTCCCCAACGCACCTTCCAGCAGAAGTTGCGACACCTGCCCCTCACCTTCTCCCTGCTCACCATCCAAGGGCTGAAACAGTCAGTCCAGGTGAAGCAGCATTTCACCTGTACCTCCTCCAGTCTTGTGTATTATAGTTGCTGCACCCCAATTTGGCCTACTCTAACTTGGAGAAACCACACACAGCCAGGGCGACCGCTTTGTGGAACACCTCCCGTCTGTGCACAACCAGGACCCCTACCTTCCTGTGCCTGGTCATTTTAACACAGGGTCCTGTTCACATGCCATGTGTCTGTCCTCAGTGTGCTGCAGTGTTCCAGTGAATCATTCGCAAACTGGAGGAACAACATCGCCTCTTCAGAACAGGCACTTTATAGCTGTCTAGATTTAATATGGAGTTCAACACCTTTAAATTGTGATGTCCTCCCTCCCCCCATCTCACTTACTGACCTTTCAAGTTTGGCAGGAGACACACCATTGTTCTGTCATTCTCACATTCCAATCACTTAATGTAAACTACTAACGTGTTTTCCCACCAGCACCCTACACCCACGACTCTCATTACCACCACCATCCCTCACCCACACCCCCCACCAAACTAGAACATAAACACTGTCCCTCCACACCTCACTCAAGCTCTGACGGAGAGTCATCTAGATTCGAAATGAGAATGAGTGTGTAAGTGTGAGAATGATAATTGGGGCGGGGGGGGGGTGGAGAAGCGAGGATGTGTTACCTGTACAGCATTGCCCAGTTGTTCCGCTGGGCTTGCCAGGGCCGCCAGTATTGCTGTGGTCGTTGTTCCAACATTTGACCCCAAACACAGGGGGTATGCCCTCTTCAGGCTGATCACACCGATCCCTGCACAGGTCAGAGGGAAAAGTGCAGCTTGATCACTCTGATCCCATCACGAGTCAATCCCATGAGCAGACCCCAGCACTCAATGTCACTCCTTACTGTGAGGGGGAATAGGGCCCAGTCACAGTCACTGGCTGTGGAATTCCTCTTAATACAGAGTCTGTCTGGCCCTTCTCCTGAAAGGGGACCAATTTACCTCTTTATACATCATTTCCACACCCATCTTACTTTTTATAAATCATTTCCACACCCATCTTACTTTTTATAAATCATTTCCACACCCATCTTACTCTTTATAAATCATTTCCACACCCATCTTACACTTTTAAAATAACTCCCATTTATACCCCCAAAAGGTGCTCCACCAGGCATTCATTTCCAATTTCCTCACTCAGCCCAACTCGGGACTGGCATCTGCCCACGATTAGACCCTCAGGAGCTCATGGTCTGAGCCGGTGTTTACAATCAGGTGACAACTCTGTTTGAATGGATTGCTGGAATTTCAAGGTCCCTGTCTGGCCCAGGAGCTCACTCTGTGCCACAGGTTATACCCAACACATCCACCATTGACAATGAACATCCCAACATTGGATCATTCCACAATCACTGCTTGGCCCCACTCACTATCACATTGGATGAAATGGTTTGAAGTTACTGGCCATGATTTTAAGCAGAACACTGAGATTCTGACAGGCTACTGAGAGCAGGAACTTGAGATTTTTCTTAAATTCCAGGGAGACTCCAGGCAATTTCAGGATGGAGGGCAGGGGCGGAGCCTCAGAGTGGGTGGAGCCTGGGCACAGGGAGAGCCTGGACACAGGGGGAGCCTGGGAGTGGGTGGAGCCTGGACACAGGTGGAGCCTGGACACAGGTGGAGCCTGGGAGTGGGTGGAGCCTGGACACAGGTGGAGCCTGGACACAGGTGGAGCCTGAGCAGGGGAGGAACCTGGGAGTGGGTGGAGCCTGGACACAGGTGGAGCCTGGACACAGGAGGAGCCTGGGAGTGGGTGGAGCCTGGACACAGGTGGAGCCTGGACACAGGTGGAGCCTGGGCAGGGGAGGAGCCTGGGATGGGTGGAGCCTGGACCCAGGTGGAGCCTGGACACAGGAGGAGCCTGGGAGTGGGTGGAGCCTGGACACAGGTGGAGCCTGGGCAGGGGAGGAGCCTGGGAGTGGGTGGAGCCTGGACCCAGGTGGAGCCTGGGCGGGGGGGGGAGCCTGGGATTGGGTGGAGCCTGGACCCAGGTGGAGCCTGGGCACAGGTCGAGCCTGGGAGTGGGTGTGGCCTGTGTTGAGGAGTTGGAAATGAGGAGGATCAATATGGGTGTCTGTTTAAGGCGGGTAAATGCTGGCCCCAGGTCAATGACAAACAGCCCTCACTGACCAGCACCACTCAATGTCTGAGACTATTGGTATAACAGGCTGGCATCCAGAGAATTTCCTCTTACCTATGAGTGGGACAATCGCTGATGTGAACACTGAGCTGCTCTGAACAATGAAAGTCATAATGGCACCAACTAAAATCGCCAAATAGCCATTCAGCCAACCAAAGGGAAAAGGGAAGTCTGGAAATAAGCACATGAAGAGTCTTTACAGCAATATAGGACAAAGAACTGCAGATGTTGGAAATCTGAAACAAAAGCAGAAGTTACTGGGGACTCTCAGCAGGTCTGGCAGCATCTGTGGAGAAAAAACATAGTTACATGTTTTAGGTCAAGTGACCAGAACCCCAAGTCTGAAGAAGGGTCACTGGATCTGAAATGCTAACTGGTGCAGCTGCACTTGGAGTATTGTGTCCAGTTCTGGTCACCACATTATAAGAAGGATGTGGAAGCTTTGGAAAGGGTGCAGAGGAGATTTACTAGGATGTTGCCTGGTATGGAGGGAAGGTCTTACGAGGAAAGGCTGAGGGACTTGAGGCTGTTTTCGTTAGAGAGAAGAAGGTTGAGAGGTCACTTAATAGAGACCTATAAGATAATCAGAAGGTTAGATAGGGTGGACAGGGAGAGCCCTTTTCCAAGTATGGGGATGGCGAGCCCGAGGGGGCATAGCTTTAAATTGAGGGGTGATAGATATAGGACAGATGGCAGAGGTAGTTTCTTTACTCAGAGTGTAGTAAGGGTATGGAATGCTTTGCCTGCAACGGTAGTAGATTCGCCAAGTTTAAGTGCATTTAAGTCGTCATTGGACAAGCATATGGACGTACATGGAATAGTGTAGGTTAGATGGGCTTCAGATTGGTATGACAGGGTGGCGCAACATCGAGGGCCGAAGGGCCTGTACTGTGCTGTAATGTTCTATGTTCTAACTCTGATTTCTCTCCACAGCTGTTGCCAGACCTGATGAGTTTTTCTAGTATTCTGTGTTTAACAGTCTTTACAGTGTCATTATTACACTGACCATTTAAGTACTGTATTAATATTAAGTACTACACAGAATATGACACAAATCTGAGTAGAGTACTGACTGTATTAGACTGATACCACAATCAGAGCATTACACTGACCCTGAATATTATACTGACGCTATTATGCTGGAGGTTTGAGTATTGCATCAATACTGAGTATTGTACAGTAACTCAGATGGTTACAAAGGCACTGAGTATTCAAATAGCACTGAGTTAGAGTAATAGTTACTGTCAGTATAATAGTCACAGGGTCTGCATAATACTGATACAGTCAACATGTACTCACTGTGTTAGAGCAATACCAATGGTGTCAGTATAGAACATGGAACAAGACAGCACAGAACAGGCCCTTCGGCCCTCGATGACCTGTGAGCTAATCTAAGCCCATCTCCCTTCACTATCCCATTATCATCCATATGCTCATCCAAGGACTGTTTAAATGCCCCTAATGTGGCTGAGTTGACTACCTTGGCAGGCAGGGCATTCCACGCCCTTACCACTGTCTGAGAAGAACCTGGCTCTCCCATCTGTCTTAAATTTCCCACCCCTAAGTTTGCAGCTGTGCCCCCTTGTACAAGCAGATGTCATCATCCTGGGAAAAAGCCTCTCACTGTCCACCCTATCGAATCCTCTGACCATCTTGCACGTTTCAATTAAATCCCCTCTTAGCTGCCTTCTCTCCAATGAGAAAAGACCCAAGTCTCTCAGCCTTTCCTCATAAAACCTTTGCTTCAGACCAGGCAACATCCTGGTAAATCTCCTCTGCACGTTTTTCCAATGCTTCCACATCCTTCCTGTAATAGAACGACCAGAACTGTACACAATATTCCAACTGCAGCTGCACTAGTGTTTTGTATAGTTGCAGCATGATATCACGGCTCCGGAACTCAATCCCTCTGCCAAAAGAACCTAACACACCGTGTGCCTTCTTAACAGCACTATCAACCTGGATGGCAACTTTCAGGGATCTATGTACAAAATCCCTCTGCACATCCACACTACCAAGAATCTTTCCATTGACCCAGTACTCTGCCTTCCTGTTATTCTTCCCAAAGTGCATCACCTCACATTTAGCTACATAGAACTCCATTTGCCACCTCTCAGCCCAATTCTGCAGTTTATCCAAGTCCCCCTACAACCTGAAACATTCTTCCACACTGTCCGCCACTCCACCAACTTTAGTATCATCTACAAACTTACTAACCCATCCACGTATGCCTACATCCAAGTCGTTTATAAAAATGACAAACAGCAGTGGTCCCAAAACAGATCCTTGTGGCACACCACTAGTAACCAGACTTCAGGCTGAATATTTTCCATCAACTACCACTTGTTGCCTTCTTTCAGAAAGCCAGTTTCGAATTCAAACTGCTAAATCACCCTCAATTCCATGCCTCTGTATTTTCTCCATCAGCCTACCATGTGGAACCTTATCAACAGCTTTGCTGAAGTCCATGTATACCACGTTAACTGCCTTACTCTGATCCACATACTTGGTCACCTTCTCAAAAAACTCAATGAGGTTTGTGAGACACGACCTGCCCTTGATGAATCCATGTTGACTATTTCCAATCAAATTGTTGCTTGCCAGATGATTATAAATTTTATCTCTTATAATCCTTTCCAAAACTTTTCCTACAACAGACGTAAGGCTCACTGGTCTAGAATTACTTGGGTCATCTCTTCTGCCCTTCTTGAACAAGGATACAACATTTGCAATTCTCCAGTCCTCTGGTACTAAACCTGTAGGCAATGTTGACTCAAAGATAAAGGACAAAGGCTCCACCACCTCCTTCTTAGCTTCCCAGAGAATTCTCAGAAAAGTCCCATCTGGCCAGGGACTTATCTACGATCACACCTTCTAGAATTGATAACACTTCCTCCTTCTTACTAACCTCAATTCTTTCAAGTCTAATAGCCCATTTCTCAGTCTTCTCCTCTACAATATTGTCCTTTCCCTGAGTGAAAACAGATGAGAAATATTTGTTTATCATCTCTCCAATTTCCACAGGGTCCACATGCAACTTCCCACCTCTGACTATGACATGCCCTGCTCCTACCCTCATTATCCTTTTATTCCTCACATATCTATAGAAAGCTTTAGGGTTCTCCTTTATTATACTTGCTAAAGACTGCTCCTGGCCCCTCTTAGCTCTTCTTAACTCTCTCTTTAAATCCTTCCTAACTACTCTGTAATTCTCATCGCCTCATCTGAACCATCTCGCTTCAACGTCACATAAGCCTCCACTATATATGCACAGTGTTGCAGCAATACCGACAGTATCAGTATATACTCACTATGTGAAAGCAATATGGTCAGAGTAAGTATATACTGACTGTATTAGAGCAGTATGGACAGTGTCAGTACGTACACATTGTTTTGGAGCAATATTAACAGGGTCAGTATATATCACTGTGTTAGAGCAGTACTGACAGTATCAGTAGGTGCTCACTGTGTTAGGGTAATATCGACAGCATCAGTATATACTCACTTTGTTCGAACAACACCGACAGTGTCAGTATGTACTCATTGTGTTGGAGCTTACTTTCAGTGTCAGCGTATACTCACTGTGCGAGAGCAATACCAAACATGTCAGCACATACGCACAGTGTTAGACCAATAGCAACTATGTCCATATGTGCTCAATGTGTTCAAGCAATATCGACAGCGTCAGTATGTGTTTGCTGTGTAAGAACAATACTGAGAGTATCAGTACTTACAGTTTGTTCAAGGAGTACCGACAGTGTCAGTACAAACGATGTTTGAGCAATATTGACAAAATCAATATGTACTCTTTGTGTCATAACAGTATTAACAGGGTCAGTATATACTCACTGTGTTAGAGCAATAATGACAGAGTCAGTGTGTACTCACTGTGTTAGATCAATACAGACAGACTCAGTGTATACTCACTGTGTTAGAGCAAAACAGACAGAGTCAGTGTGTACTCACTGTGTTAGAGCAATAATGACAGAGTCAGTGTGTACTCACTGTGTTAGATCAATACAGATAGACTCAGTATATTCTCACTGTGTTAGAGCAAAACAGACAGAGTCAGTGTGTACTCACTGTGTTCGAGCAATAATGACAGAATCACTGTGTACTCACTGTGTTAGAGCAATAATGACAGAACCAGTGTATACTCACTGTGTTAGAGCAATACAGACAGAATCAGTGCATACTCACTGTGTTCGAGCAATAATGACAGAGTCAGTGTTTATTCGGTGTGAAGACAGAGTCAGTGTATACGCGGTGTGTTAGAGCAATAATGACAGAGTCAGTGTATACACACTGTGTTAGAGCAGTAATGACAGAGTCAGTGTGTCCTCACTATGTTACAGCAATACAGACAGAGTTAGTGTATTGTGGTAACACAATGAGTATACACTGACTCTGTCTGTATTGCTCTAACAGAGTGAGAATCCACTCACTCTGTCATTATTGCTCTAACACAGTGAGTACACACTGACTCTGTCATTATTGCTCTAACACAGTGAGTACACACTGACTCTGTCATTATTGCTCTCACACAGTGAGTATACACTGACTCTGTCATTATTGTTCTAACACAGTGAGTATAAACTGACTCTGTCTGTATTGTTCTAACACGTGACTACACATTGACTCTGTCTGTATTGCTGGAACACAGTGAGTATACACTCACTCTGTCTTTATTGCTCTAACACAGTGAGTATACACTGATTCTGTCATTATTGCTGTAATATAGTGAGTATACAATGACGGTCTGTATTGCTCTAACACAATGAGTACACAATGATTCTGTCATTATTTCTCTAATACAATGAGTACACACTCACTCAGTCAATATTGTTCGAACACAGTGAGTATACACTGACTCTGTCTGTATTACTGTAACACAGTTAGTACCCACTGACTCTGTCATTATTGCTTTAACACAGAGAGTACACACTAACTATGTCATTATTGCTCTAACACAGTGAGTACACACTGACTGTGTTCGAGCAGAAATGACAGAATCAGTGTGTACTCATTGTGTAAGAGCAATATGACAGAATCAGTGTATACTCACTGTGTTATAGCAATACAGGCAGAGTCAGTGTATACTCACTGTGTTAGAGCAATACAGACAGAGTCAGTGTATACTCACCGAATTAAAGCAATAATGACAGAGTCAGTGTGTACTCACTGTGTTAGAGCAATAATGTCAGAGTCAATGTATACTCACTGTGTTAGAGCAATAATGACAGAGTCAGTGTGTACTCTGTGTTAGAGCAATGCATACAGAGTCAGTGTACATTTACTGTGCTAGAGCAATAATGACAGAGTCAGTGTGTACTCACTGTGTTAGAGCATAGAACATAGAACATAGAACAATACAGCGCAGTACAGGCCCTTCGGCCCTCGATGTTGCGCCGATCAAAGCCCACCTAACCTACACTAACCCACTATCCTCCATATACCTATCCAATGCCCGCTTAAATACCCATAAAGAGGGAGAGTCCACTACTGCTACTGGCAGGGCATTCCATGATCTTACGACTCGCTGAGTGAAGAACCTACCCCTAACATCAGTCCTATATCTACCCCCCCTTAATTTAAAGCTATGCCCCCTTGTAATAGCTGACTCCATACGCGGAAAAAGGTTCTCACTGTCAACCCTATCTAACCCCCTAATCATCTTGTACACCTCTATCAAATCACCCCTAAACCTTCTTTTCTCCAAAGAAAACAACCCCAAGTGCCTCAGCCTTTCCTCATAGGATCTTCCTACCATACCAGGCAACATCCTGGTAAACTTCCTCTGCACCCGTTCCAGTGCCTCCACGTCCTTCCTATAGTATGGCGACCAAAACTGCACACAATATTCCAGAAGCGGCCGCACCAGAGTCTTATACAACTGCAGCATGACCTCAGGACTCCGGAACTCAATTCCTCTACCAATAAAAGCCAGTACGCCATATGCCTTCTTCACTGCACTATTTACCTGGGTGGCAACTTTCAGAGATCTGTGTACATGGACACCAAGATCCCTCTGCTCTTCCACACTACCAAGTAGTCTACCATTAGCCCAGTAATCCATCTTTTTATTACTCTTACCAAAGTGAATCACTTCACACTTAGCTACATTGAACTCCATTTGCCACCTTTCTGCCCAGCTCTGCAGCTTCTCTATATCCCGCTGTAACCTGCCATATCCTTCCTCACTATCTACAACTCCTCCGACTTTCGTATCATCCGCAAACTTGCTCACCCAACCTTCTAACCCTTCCTCCAGGTCATTTATAAAAATGACAAACAGCAATGGTCCCAAAACAGATCCTTGCGGAACACCACTAGTGACGGCACTCCAAGATGAATCTTTGCCATCAACTACTACCCTCTGTCTTCTTCCAGAGAGCCAATTCCTAATCCAAACCTCCAACTCACCCTCAATGCCATATCTCTGTATTTTCTGCAGTAGCCTACCATGGGGGACCTTATCAAACGCCTTACTAAAATCCATATATACTACATCTACCGCTTTCCCCTCATCTACCTCCTTCGTCACCTTCTCAAAGAATTCAATAAGGTTTGTGAGGCACGACCTGCCCTTCACAAAACCATGCTGACTATCCTTGATCACATCATTCTTATCCAGATATGCATAAATCCTATCCCTTATAATTCTCTCTAAGACTTTGCCCACAACAGAAGTGAGACTCACTGGCCTATAGTTACTAGGATTATCCCTACTCCCCTTCTTGAACAAGGGAACCACGTTTGCTAGCCTCCAGTCCTCTGGCACTACTCCTGTAGACAAAGAGGACACAAAAATCAAGGCCAATGGCTCTGCAATCTCCTCCCTTGCTTCCCAGAGAATCCTAGGATAAATGCAATCAGGCCCAGGGGACTTATCTATTTTCACCCTTGCCAGAATTTCCAACACCTCTTCTCTACATATCTCAAAGCCATCCATTCTACTTATTTGTGCCTCAGTATTCATATCGACAACAATGTCCTGTTCCTGAGTGAATACTGACGAAAAGTATTCATTCAGCGTCTCCCCAATCTCTTCAGCCTCCACACGCAACTTCCCATTACTATCCTTGATTGGACCTATTCCTTCCCTAGTCATTCTTTTATTCCTAACATACCTATAGAAAGCCTTAGGGTTTTCCCTAATCCTACCAACTAAGGACCTTTCATGTCCCCTCCTTGCTGCTCTTAGCTCTCTCTTCAGGTCCTTCCGGGCTACCTTATAACTCTCAATCGCCCCTATTGAACCTTCACGCCTCATCTTTACAAAGGCCGCCCTCTTCCATTTAACAAGGGATTCCAACTCCTTATTAAACCACGGCTCCTTCACACGACCCTTTCCTCCCTGCCTGATAGGTACGTACTTATCAAGGACACTCAATAGTTGCTCCTTGAACAAGTTCCACATATCAATTACGCTCTTGCCTTGGAATCTACTTTTCCAATCCACACATCCTAAGTCATGCCTCAACGCATCATAATTTCCCTGCCCCCAGCTATAACTCTTGCCCTGTAGTACACACTTATCCCTCTCCATCACGAGACTAAAAATCACCGAATTGTGGTCACTGTCCCCAAAGTGCTCACCTACCTCTAGTTCTAATACCTGGCCTGGTTCGTTACCCAGAACCAAATCCAGTATGGCCTCACCTCTTGTTGGCTTATCTACATATTGTGTCAGGAAACTCTCCTGCACACATTGCACAAACACTGACCCATCTAACGAACTTGAGCTATAGCTTTCCCAATCAATATCAGGAAAGTTAAAGTCTCCCATAACAATCACCCTATTACTGTCACTCTTCTCCTGAATCATCTTCGCAATCCTTTCTTCAACGATTCTAGGACTATTAGGAGGCCTGTAAAAGACTCCTAACAGGGTGACCTCACCTCTCCTATTCCTAACCTCAACCCAAACTACCTCAGATGGCAAATCTTCATCCATCTTCCTTTCCACCGCTGTAATACTATCTTTGACAAGCAAAGCCACACCCCCCCCTCTTTTACCCCCACCTCTGACAGAGTCAGTGTATACTCACTGTGTTAGAGCAATACAGACAGGGTCAGTGTATACTCACTGTGTTAGACCAATAATGACAGAGTCAGTGTATACTCACTGTGTTAGAGCAATACAGTCAGTGAGTGTGTACTCACTGTGTTCGAGCAAAAATGACAGAATCAGTGTGTACTCACTGTGTTAGAGCACTAATGATAGAATCAGTGTATACTCACTGTGTTCCAGCAATACAGACTGTGCGAGGGCAATAATGACAGAGTCAGTGTATACTCACTGTGTTAGAGCAATAATGACAGATTCAGTGTGTACTCACTGTGTTAGAGCAATAATGACAGAGCCAGTGTGTACTCACTGTGTAACAGCAATAATGACAGATTGAGTGTGTACTCACTTGTGTTAGAGCAATACAGACAGAGTCAGTGTATACTCACTGTGTTAGAGCAATAATGACAGATTCAGTGTGTACTCACTGTGTTAGAGCAATAATGACAGAGCCAGTGTGTACTCACTGTGTAACAGCAATAATGACAGATTGAGTGTGTACTCACTTGTGTTAGAGCAATACAGACAGAGTCAGTGTGTACTCACTGTGTTAGAGCAATATTGACACATTGAGTGTGTACTTACTGTGTTAGAGCAATAATGACAGAATCAGTGTATTCTCACTGTGTTCCAGCAATATAGACAGAGTCAGTGTGTATTCACCGTGTTAGACCACTGATGATAGAATTAGTGTATACTCACTGTGTTCCAGCAATGCAGACAGTGTCAGTTTGTATTCACTGTGTTTGAGCAATACAGACAGAATCAGTTTATACTCACTGTGTTAGAGCAACACAGACAGAGTCAGTGTGTACTCACTGTGTTAAAGCAATAATCACACAATCAGTCTTTACTCACTGTGTTAGAGCAATACAGACAGAGTCAGTGGATACTCACTGTGCTAGAGCAATAATGTCAGAGTCAGTGTATACTCACTGTGTTACAACAATAATGACAGAGTCAGTGTGTACTTGCTGTTTTCGAGAAATGATGACAGAGTCAGTGTGTACTCACTGTGTTAGAGCAATAAAGCCAGAATCAGTGTATACTCACTGTGTTAGAGCAATAAAGACAGAGTCAGTGGATACTCACAGTATTAGAGCAATAATGTCAGAGTAAGTGTATACTCACTGTGTTAGAGTAATACAGACAGAGTCAGTGGATACTCACTGTATTAGAGCAATAATGTCACAGTAAGTGTATACTCACTGTGTTAGAGTAATACAGACAGAGTCAGTGCACACTCACTGTGTTAGAGTAATACAGACAGAATCAGTGTATACTCACTGTGTTAGTGCAATAATGACAGAGTCAGTGTGTACACACTGTGTTAGAGTAATACAGACAGTGTCAGTGTATACTCACTGTGTTACAGCAATAATGACAGAATCAGTGTATACTCACCTTGTTAGAGCAATAATATAGAGTGAGTGTGTACTCACTGTGTTAGAGTAATACAGACAGAATCAGTGTATACTCACTGTGTTAGAGCAGTAATGACAGTGTCAGTGTATACTCACTGTGTTACAGCAATAATGACAGAATCAGTGTATACTCACTGTGTTAGAGCAGTAATGACAGATTGAGTGTGTACACACTGTGTTCGAGTAATACAGACAAAGTCAGTGTCTCCTCACTATGTTAGAGCAATAATGACAGAGTCAGTGTGTACTCACTGAGTTACAGCAATAATGACAGAATCGGTGTATAATCAATGTGCTAGAGCAATAATGTCAGAGTCAATGTATACTCACTGTGTTACAGCAATAATGATAGAGTCAGTGTATACTCGCTGTTTTCGAGAAATGATGACAGAGACAGTGTGTACTCACTGTGTTAGAGCAGTAATGACAGAGTGAGTGTGTATTCACTCTGTTACACTAATACAGACAGGGTCAGTGTTTACTCACAGTGTTCGAACAATAATGACAGAATCAGTGTATACTCACTGTGTTAGAGCAATAATGACAGAATCAGTGTATACTCAATGTGTTAGAGCAGTAAGGACAGAGTCAGTGTGTACTCACTCTGTTAGAGGAATACAGACAGAGTCAGTGTATACTCACTGTGTTAGAGGAATACAGACAGAATCAGTGTATACTCACTGTGTTAGAGCAATAATGAGAGAGTCAGTGAGTATGCACTGTGTTACAGCAACAATTACAGAATCAGTATATACTCACTGTGTTAGAGCAGTAATGACAGAGTCAGTGTGTACACACTGTGTTAGAGCAATACAGACAGAGTCAGTGGAAACTCACTGTGTTAGAGCAATAATGTCAGAGTCAGTGTGTACTCACTGTGTTAGAGCACTAATGATAGAATCAGTGTATACTCACTGTTTTCCAGCAATACAGACAGTGTCAGTGTGTATTCACTGTGTTAGAGCAATACTGACAGAATCAGTTTATACTCACTGTATTAGAGCAATACAGACAGAGTCAGTGTATACTCACTGTGTTAGAGTAATATACACAAAGTCAGTGCATACTCACTGTGTTAGAGTAATAATGACAGAGTGAATGTGTACTCACTGTGTTAGAGTAATACAGACAGAGTCAGTTTATATTCACTGTGTTAGAGCAATAATGACAGAATCAGTCTTTACTCACTGTGTTAGAGCAATACAGACAGAGTCAGTGTATAGTCACTGTGCTAGAGCAATAATGTCAGAGTCAGTGTGTTCTCACTGTGTTCGAGGAAAAATGACAGAATCAGTGTGTACTCACTGTGTTAGAGCACTAATGATAGAATCAGTGTATACTCACTGTTTTCCAGCAATACAGACAGTGTCAGTGTGTATTCACTGTGTTAGAGCAATGCAGACAAAATCAGTTTATACTCACTGTGTTAGAGCAGTAATGACAGAGTCAGTGTGTACTCACTGTGTTAGATCAATACAGACAGACTCAGTGGATACTCACTGTTTTAGAGCAATACAGACAGAGTCAGTGTATACTCACTGTGTTAGAGTAATAATGACAGAGTGAATGTGTACTCACTGTGTTAGAGTAATGTAGACAGAGTCAGTGTATAGTCACTGTGTTAGTGCAATAATGACAGATTCAGTCTTTACTCACTGTGTTACAGCAATAATGACAGAATCAGTGTATACTCACTGTGTTAGAACAGTAATAATAGAGTAAGTGTATACTCACTGTGTGAGACCAATACAGACAGAGTCAGTGTGTACGGACTGTGTTAGAGCAATAATGACACAGTCAGTCTTTACTCACTGTGTTGGAGCAGTAATGACAGAGTGAGTGTGTACTCACTGTGTTAGAGTAATACAGACAGAGTCAGTTTATATTCACTGTGTTAGAGCAATAATGACAGAATCAGTCTTTACTCACTTTGTTAGAGCAATACAGCCAGAGTCAGTGTATACTCACTGTGCTAGAGCAATAATGTCAGAGTCAGTGTGTACTCACTGTGTTAGAGGAACACCGAGTCAGTGTATACTTACTCTGTTAGACCAATAATGACAGAATCAGTGTGTTCTCACTGTGTTAGAGCAATAATGACAGAATAAGTGTATACTCACTGCGTTAGAGCAGTAAAATCAGAGTCAGTGTGTACTCACTCTGTTAGAGTAATACAGACAGAATCGGTGTATACTCACTGTGTTAGAGCAATTCAGACAGGGTCAGTGTATACTCACTGTGTTAGAGAAATACAGTCAGTGAGTGTGTACTCACTGAGTTCGAGCAAAAATGACAGAATCAGTGTGTACTCACTGTGTTAGAGCAATAAAGACAGAGTCAGTGTGTACTCACTGTGTTAGAGCAATACAGACAGAGTCAGTGTATACTCACTATGTTAGAGTAATACAGACAGAGTCGGTGTATACTCACTGTGTTAGAGCAATAAAGACAGAGTCAGTGTGTACTCACTGTCTTCGAGCAATTCAGACAGGTCAGTGTATACTCACTGTGTTAGAGCAATACAGTCAAATTCAGTATGTATTCACTTTGTTGGAGCAATAAAGACAGTCAGTGTTTCCTCACTGTGTTAGAACAATAATGACAGAGTCAGTGTGTACTCACTGTGTTAGAGCAATACAGACAGAATCAGTGTATACTCACTGTGTTAAAGGAATAATGACAGATTCAGTGTCTTCTCACAGTGTTAGAGCAATAATGACAGAATCTGTGTATACTCACTGTGTTAGAGCAGTAATGACAGAGTCAGTGTGTACTCACTGTGTTAGAGCGATAATGACAGATTCAGTGTATACTCACTGTGTTCCAGCACTATAGACAGAGTCAGTGTGTACTCACTGTGTTAGTGCAATAATGACAGAATCAGTGTATACTCACTGTGTTGGAGCAATAATCACAGGGTGAATGTGTACTCACTCATTTAGAGTATTACAGACATAGTCAGTGTATACTCACTGTGTTAGAGCAATAATGACAGAATCAGTGTATACTCACTTTGTTAGAGCAATAATGACAGAGTCAGTGTGTACTCACTATGTTAGAGCAATACAGAATCAGTGTATACTCACTGTGCTAGAGCAATAATGACAGAGTCAGTATGTACTCACAGTGTTAGAGCAATAATGACAGAGTCAGTGCGTACTCACTGTGTTAGAGCAATACAGACAGTCAGTGTATACTCACTGTGCTGGAGCAATAATGACAGAGTCAGTGTGTACTCACTGTGTTAGAGCAATAGTGACAGAATCAGTCTTTACTCACTGTGTTAGAGCAATACAGACAGAGTCAGTGTATACTCACTGTGTTAGAGCGACAATGACAGAATCAGTCTTTACACACTGTGTTACAGCAATAATGTCAGAGTCAGTGTATACTCACTGTGTTAGAGCAATACAGACAGAGTCAGTGTATACTCACTGTGTTAGAGCAATAAAGACAGAGTCAGTGTTTCCTCACTGTGTTAGAGCAATAATGACAGAATAGTGTGTAATCACTGTGTACTAGCAATACAGACAGAGTCAGTGTGTAATCACTGTGTTAGAGCAATGCAGACAGAATCAGTTTATACTCACTGTGTTAGAGCAACACAGACAGACTCAGTGTATAGTTACTGTGTTAGAACAATAATGACAGAGTGAGTGTGTACTCACTGTTTTTGAGCAATAATGACAGAGTCAGTGTGCACTCACTGTGTTAGAGCAATAATGACAGAATCAGTCTTTACTCACTGTGTTAGAACAATAATTACAGAATCAGTGTGTACTCACTGTCTTACAGCAATAATGACGGAATCAGTGTATACTCACTGTGTTAGAGAAGTAATGACAGTCAGAGTCAGTGTGTACTCACTATGTTAGATCAATACAGAGTCAGTGTGTACTCACTGTGTTAGAGCAATAATGACAGAGTAAGTGTGCACTCACTGTGTTAGAGAAATAATGACAGTCAGAGTCAGTGTGTACTCACTATGTTAGAGCAATACAGAGTCAGTGTGTACTCACTGTGTTAAAGCAATAATGACAGAATCAGTGTGTACTCACTGTGTTAGAGCAATAATGACAGAATCAGTCTTTACTCACTGTGTTAGAGCAATAATGACAGAGTGAGTGTGTACTCACTGTGTTAGAGCAATAGTGACAGTGTCAGTGTGTACTCACTGTGTTACAGCAATAATGACAGAATCAGTGTATACTCATTGTGTTAGAGCAGTAATGACAGAGTCAGTGTGTACTCACTGTGTTAGAGCAATAATGACAGAATCAGTCTTTACTCACTGTGTTAGAGCAATAATGACAGAGTGAGTGTGTACTCACTGTGGTAGCGTAATACAAACAGAGTCAGTGTATACTCACTGTGTTACAGCAACAATTACAGAATCAGTGTATACTCACTGTGTTAGAGCAGTATTGACAGAGTCAGTGTGAACTCACTGTGTTAGAGCAATACACACAGAATCAGTGTATACTCACTGTGTTATAGCAATAATGACAGAGTCATTGTGTACTCGTTGTTGTCGAGAAATGATGACAGAGACAGTGTGTACTCACTGTGTTACAGCAAAAATGACAGAATCAGTGTGTACTCACTGTGTTAGAACAATACAGACACAGTCAGTGTATACTCAGTGTGTTAGAGCAATAATGTCAGAGTCAGTGTTTACTCACTGTGTTCGAGCAGTAGCGACAGAGTGAGTGTGGACTGACGCTGTTAGAGTAATACACACAGGGTCAGTGTCTACTCACTGTGTTAGAACAATAATGACAGAATCAGTCTTTACTCACTGTGTTAGAGCAATACAGACAAAGTCAGTGTATACTCACTATGTTAGAGTAATACAGACAGAGTCAGTGTATACTCACTGTGTTACAGCAATAATGACAGAGTCAGTGTGTACTCGCTGTTTTCGAGAAATGATGACAGAGTCAGTGTGTACTCAACATGTTAGAACAATAATGACGGAATCAGTGTATACTTACTGTGTTCGAGCAATAATGACAGAGTCAGTGTATACTCACTGTGGTAGAGCAATACAGAGACAGTCAGTGTATACTCACTGTGTTAGAGCAAGAATGACAGAGTCAATGTGTACTCACTGTGTTAGAGCAATAATGACAGAGTCAGTGTATATTTACAGTGTTAGCGCAATAATGATAGAGTGAGTGTGTATTAACTGTGTTAGAGCAATAATGACAGAATCAATTTATACTCACTGTGTTAGAGTAATACAGATCGAGTCAGTGTGTTAGAGCAATAAAGACAGAATCAGCCTTTACTCACTGTGTTAGAGCAATAATGACAGAATCAGTGTATACTCACTGTGTTAGAGCAGTAATGACAGAGTAGTGTGTACTCACTTTGGTAGAGTAATACAGACAGAGTCAATGTATACTCACTGTGTTAGAGCAATAATGACAGAGTCAGTGTGTACTCACTGTGTTTCAGCAACAATTACAGAATCAGTGTATACTCACTTTGTTAGAGCAATAATGACAGAGTCAGTGTGTACTCAGTGTGTTGCAGCAACAATTACAGAGTCTGTGTATACTCACTGTGTTAGAGCAGTAATGACAGAGTCAGTGTGTACTCACTGTGTTAGAGCAACAATGACAGAGTCAGTGTGTACGCACTGTGTTAGAACAGTAATGACAGAATCAGTGCATACTCACTGTGTTAGAGCAGTAATGACAGAGTCAGTGTGTACTCACTCTGTTATAGTAATACAGACAGAATCAGTGTATACTCACTTTGTTAGAGCAATAATGATAGAGTTAGTGTATACTCACTGTGTTAGAGCAGTAATGACAGAGTCAGTGTGTACTCACTGTGTTACAGCAATAATGACAGAATCTGTGTGTACTCACTGTGTTAGAGCAATACAGACCGGGTCAGTGTATACTCACTTTGTTAGAGCAATACAGACACGGTCAGTGTATACTCACTGTGCTAGAACAGCAATAACAGAATCAGTGTGTACTCACTGTGTGTGAGCAATACAGAGTCAGTGTATACTCAGTGTGTTAGAGCAGTAATGACAGAGTCAGTGTGTACTCACTGTGTTACAGCAATCATGACAGAATCTGTGTCTACTCACTGTGTTAGAGCAATACAGACAGAGTCAGTGTATACTCACTATGTTAGAGTAATACAGACAGAGTCGGTGTATACTCACTGTGTTAGAGCAGTAATGACAGAGTCAGTGTGTACTCACTGTGTTACAGCAATAATGACAGAATCTGTGTGTACTCACTGTGTTAGAGCAATACAGACTGGGTCAGTGTATACTCACTTTGTTGGAGCAATACAGACACGGTCAGTGTATACTCACTGTGCTAGAACATTAATGACAAAATCAGTGTGTACTCACTGTGTTAGAGCAATACAGACAGAGTCAGTGGATACTCACTATGTTAGAGTAATACAGACAGAGTCGGTGTATACTCACTGTGTTACAGCAATAATGACAGAGTCAGTGTGTACTCGCTGTTTTCGAGAAATGATGACAGAGTCAGTGTGTACTCACTATGCTAGAGTAATACAGACAGAGTCAGTGTATACTCACTGTGTTACAGCAATAATGACAGAGTCAGTGTGTACTCACTCTGTTAGAGTAATACACACAGAGTCGGTGTATACTCACTGTGTTAGAGCAATAATGACAGAGTCTGTGTATACTCACTGTGTTAGAGCAGTAATGACAGAGTCAGTGTGTACTCACTGTGTTAGAGCAATAATGACAGAGTCAGTGTGTACGCACTGTGTTAGAACAGTAATGACAGAGTCAGTGTGTACTCACTGTGTTCGAGCAATAATGACAGAATCAGTGCATACTCACTGTGTTAGAGCAGTAATGACAGAGTCAGTGTGTACTCACTCTGTTATAGTAATACAGACAGAATCAGTGTATACTCACTGTGTTAGAGCAATAATGATAGAGTTAGTGTATACTCACTGTGTTAGAGCAGTAATAACAGAGTCAGTGTGTACTCACTGTGTTACAGCAATAATGACAGAATCTGTGTGTCCTCACTGTGTTAGAGCAATACAGACCGGGTCAGTGTATACTCACTTTGTTAGAGCAATACAGACACGGTCAGTGTATACTCACTGTGCTAGAAAAGTAATGACAGAATCAGTGTGTACTCACTGTGTGCGAGCAATACAGAGTCAGTGTATACTCAGTGTGTTAGAGCAGTAATGACAGACTCAGTGTGTATTCACTGTGTTACAGCAATAATGACAGAATCTGTGTATACTCACTGTGTTAGAGCAATACAGACCAGGTCAGTGTATACTCACTGTATGAGAGAAATAATGACACAATCAGTGTGTAATCACTGTGTTCGACCAATATTGACAGAATCAGTTTTTACTCACTGTGTTCGAGCAATACAGACAAAGTCAGTGTGTACTCACTATGTTAGAGTAATACAGAGACAGTCAGTTATACTCACTGTGTTACAGCAATAATGACAGAGTTAGTGTGTACTCACTGCGGTAGAGCAATACAGAGAGAGTCAGTGTATACTCACTGCGTTAGAGCAAGAATGACAGAGTCAATGTGTACTCACTGTGTTAGAGCAATAATGACAGTCAGTGTATATTTACAGTGTTAGCGCAATAATGATAGAGTGAGTGTGTATTAACTGTGTTAGAGCAATAATGACAGAATCAATTTATACTCACTGTGTTAGAGTAATACAGATCGAGTCAGTGTGTATTCAGTGTGTTAGAGCAATAAAGACAGAATCAGCGTTTACTCACTGTGTTAGAGCAATACAGACAGAGACAGTGTATACTCACTGTGGTAGAGTAATACACACAGAGTCAGTGTATACTCACTGTGTTAGAGCAATAATGACTGAATCAGTGTATACTCACTGTGTTCGAGCAATAATGACGGAATCAGTGCATACTTACTGTGTTCGAGCAATAATGACAGAGTCAGTGTATACTCACTGTGGTAGAGTAATACACACAGAGTCAGTGTATACTCACTGTGTTAGAGCAATAATGACAGAGTCAGTGTATACTCACTGTGGTAGAGTAATACACACAGAGTCAGTGTATACTCACTGTGTTAGAGCAATAATGATGGAATCAGTGTATACTCACTGTGTTCGAGCAATAATGACGGAATCAGTGTATACTTACTGTGTTCGAGCAATAATGACAGAGTCAGTGTATACTCACCGTGGTAGAGCAATACAGAGAGAGTCAGTGTATACTCACTGTGTTAGAACAGTAATGACAGAGTAAGCATATACTCACTGTGTGAGAGCAATACAGACAGAGTCAGTGTGTACTCACTGTGTTAGAGCAATAATGACACCGTCAGTCTTTACTCACTATGTTCAAGCAGTAATGACAGAGTGAGTGTGTACTCACAGTGTTAGAGTAATACAGACAGAGTCAGTGTATATTCACTGTGTTACAGCAATAATGACAGATTCAGTGTAGACTCACTGTGTTAGAGCAGTAATGACAGAGTGGTGTCCTCACTGTGTTACAGCAATAATGACAGAGTCCGTGTATACTCACTGTGCGAGGGCAATAATGTCAGAGTCTGTGTAGACTCACTGTGTTCTAGCAAAAATGACAGCGTCAGTGTACAATCACTGTGTTACAGCAATAATGACAGAGTCAGTGAGTACTCATTGTGTAAGAGCAAAAATAACAGAACCAGTGTGTACTCACTGTGTTAGAGAACTAATGATAGAATCAGTGTCTACTCACTGTGGTGGTGTTCCAGCAATACAGACAGTGTCAGTGTGTATTAACTGTGTTAGAGCAATACAGACAGAATCAGTTTATACTCACTGTGTTAGAGCAACACAGACAGAGTCAGTGTATACTCACTGTGTTAGAGCAATACAGACAGAGTCAGTGTATACTCACTGTGCGAGGGCAATAATGACAGAATCAGTGTGTATTCACTGTGTTAGAGTAGTAATGACAGAGTCAGTGTCTACTCACTGTGCTAGAGCAATAATGACAGACTCAGTGTGTACTCGCTGTTTTCGAGAAATGATGACAGAGTCAGTGTGTACTCACTGTGCTAGAGCAATAATGACAGACTCAGTGTGTACTCACTCTGTTAGAGTAATACAGACAGGGTCTGTGTATGCTCACTGTGTTAGAACAATAATGACAGAATCAATGTATACTCACCTGATAGAGCAATAATGACAGAATCAGTGTATACTCACTGTGTTAGAGCAATAATGACAGAGTCAGTGTGTACTCACTGTGTTTCAGCAATACAGACAGAGTCAGTGTATTCTCACTATGTTAGAGCAATAATGACAGAGTCAGTGTGTACTCACTGGGTTAGAGCAATAATGACAGAGTCAGTGTATACTCACTGTGTTCCAGCAATATAGACAGAGTCAGTGTGTATTCACCGTGTTAGAGCAACACAGACAGAGTCAGTGTATACTCACTGTGTTAGAGTAATACAGATAACTTCAGTCTATACTCACTGTGTTAGTGCAATCAAGACAGAGTCAGTGTTTCCTCACTGTGTTCGAGCAATAATGACAGAGTCAGTGTGTACTCACTGTGTTAGAGCAATACAGACAACTTCAGTCTTTACTCACTGTGTTAGAGCAATACAGACAGAGTCAGTGTATTCTCACTATGTTAGAGCAATAATGACAGAGTGAATGTGTACTCACTGCGTTAGAGTAATACAGACAGAGTCATTGTATAGTCACTGTGTTAGAGCAATACAGGCAGAGTCAGTGTATACTCACTGTGTTAGAACAGTAATGACAGAGTAAGCGTATACTCACTGTGTGAGAGCAATACAGACAGAGTCAGTGTGTACGGACTGTGTTAGAGCAATAATGACACAGTCAGTCTTTACTCACTGTGTTAGAACAGTAATGACAGAGTAAGTGTATACTCATTGTGTGAGACCAATACAGACGGAGTCAGTCTTTACTCACTGTATTAGAGGAATAACGACACAGTCAGTCTTTACTCACTGTGTTCGAGCAGTAATGACAGAGTGAGTGTGTACTCACTGTGTTAGAGTAATACAGACAGTGTCAGTGTATATTCACTGTGTTAGAGTAATACAGACAGAGTCAGTGTATATTCACTGTGTTACAGCAATAATGACAGATTCAGTGTAGACTCACTGTGTTAGAGCAGTAATGACAGAGTGGTGTCCTCACTGTGTTACAGCAATAATGACAGAGTCCGTGTATACTCACTGTGCGAGGGCAATAATGTCAGAGTCTGTGTAGACTCACTGTGTTCTAGCAAAAATGACAGCGTCAGTGTACAATCACTGTGTTACAGCAATAATGACAGAGTCAGTGAGTACTCATTGTGTAAGAGCAAAAATAACAGAACCAGTGTGTACTCACTGTGTTAGAAAACTAATGATAGAATCAGTGTATACTCACTGTGTTCCAGCAATACAGACAGTGTCAGTGTGTATTAACTGTGTTAGAGCAATACAGACAGAATCAGTTTATACTCACTGTGTTAGAGCAACACAGACAGAGTCAGTGTATACTCACTGTGTTAGAGCAATACAGACAGAGTCAGTGTATACTCACTGTGCGAGGGCAATAATGACAGAATCAGTGTGTATTCACTGTGTTAGAGTAGTAATGACAGAGTCAGTGTCTACTCACTGTGCTAGAGCAATAATGACAGACTCAGTGTGTACTCGCTGTTTTCGAGAAATGATGACAGAGTCAGTGTGTACTCACTGTGCTAGAGCAATAATGACAGACTCAGTGTGTACTCACTCTGTTAGAGTAATACAGACAGGGTCTGTGTATGCTCACTGTGTTAGAACAATAATGACAGAATCAATGTATACTCACCTGATAGAGCAATAATGACAGAATCAGTGTATACTCACTGTGTTAGAGCAATAATGACAGAGTCAGTGTGTACTCACTGTGTTTCAGCAATACAGACAGAGTCAGTGTGTACTCACTGTGTTAGAGCAATAATGACAGAGTCAGTGTATACTCACTGTGTTAGAGCAATAATAACGGAATCCGTCTTTATTCACTGTGTTCGAGCACTACAGACAGAGTCAATGTGTACTCACTGCGTTAGAGCAATAATGACAAAGTCAGTGTGTACTCACTGTGTTAGTGCAATAATGACAGAATCAGTGTAGACTCACTGTGTTTGAGCAACAATGACAGAGTCAGTGTATACTCACTGTGCTAGAGCAATAATGACAGAATTAGTGTGTACTCACTGTCTTAGAGCAATAATGACAGAATTAGTTGTACTCACTGTGTTCGAGCAATAATGACAGAGTGAATGTGTACTCACTGCATTAGAGTAATACAGACAGAGTCATTGTATAGTCACTGTGTTAGAGCAATACAGGCAGAGTCAGTGTATACTCACTGTGTTAGAACAGTAATGACAGAGTAAGCGTATACTCACTGTGTGAGAGCAATACAGACAGAGTCAGTGTGTACGGACTGTGTTAGAGCAATAATGACACAGTCAGTCTTTACTCACTGTATTAGAGGAATAACGACACAGTCAGTCTTTACTCACTGTGTTCGAGCAGTAATGACAGAGTGAGTGTGTACTCACTGTGTTAGAGTAATACAGACAGTGTCAGTGTATATTCACTGTGTTAGAGCAATACAGGCAGAGTCAGTGTATACTCACTGTGTTAGAACAGTAATGACAGAGTAAGCGTATACTCACTGTATGAGAGCAATACAGACAGAGTCAGTGTGTACGGACTGTGTTAGAGCAATAATGACACAGTCAGTCTTTACTCACTGTGTTAGAACAGTAATGACAGAGTAAGTGTATACTCATTGTGTGAGAGCAATACAGACACAGTCAGTGTGTACTCACTGTGCTGGAGCAATAACGACACAGTCAGTCTTTACTCACTATGTTCGAGCAGTAATGACAGAGTGAGTGTGTACTCACTGTGTTAGAGCAATACAGACAGAGTCAGTGTATACTCACTGTGTTAGAGCAAAACAGACAACTTCAGTTTTTACTCACTGTATTACAGCAATAAAGACAGAGTCAGTGTTTCCTCACTGTGTTCGTGCAATAATGACAGAGTCAGTGTATACTCACTGTGTTAGAGCAATACAGACAGAGTCAGTGTATACTCACTCTGTTAGAGCAAAGCAGACAACTTCAGTTTTTACTCACTGTATTAGAGCAATAAAGACAGAGTCAGTGTTTCCTCACTGTGTTCAAGCAATAATGACAGAGTCAGTGTATACTCACTGTGTTAGAGCAATAATGACAGAATCAGTGTCTTCACACCGTGTTAGAGCAATAATGACAGAATCAGTGTATAGTCACTGTGTTAGAGCAGTAATGACAGGATCAGTGTGTACTCACTCTGTTAGAGTAATACAGACAGAATCAGTGTATACTCACTGTGTTAGACCAATAATGACAGAGTCATTGTGTTAGAGCAATACAGACAGTGAGTGTGTACTCACTGTGTTCGAGCAAAAATGACAGAATCAGTGTGCACTCACTGTGTTAGAGCCATAATGACAGAGTGAGTGTGTACTCACTGTGTTAGAGTAATACAGACATAGTCAGTATATACTCACTGTGTTAGAGCAATAATGACAGAGTCAGTGTGTACTCACTGTGTTTGAGCAATAATGACAGAGTCAGTGTATACTCATTGTGTTAGAGCAATACAGAGTCAGTGTATACTCACTGTGCTAGAGCAATAATGACAGAGTCAGTGTGGAATCACTGTTAGAGCAATAAAGACAGAGTCAGTGCGTACTCACTGTGTTAGAGCAATAATGACAGAATCAGTGTCTTCACACCGTGTTAGAGCAATAATGACAGAATCAGTGTATAGTCACTGTGTTAGAGCAGTAATGACAGGATCAGTGTGTACTCACTCTGTTAGAGTAATACAGACAGAATCAGTGTATACTCACTGTGTTAGACCAATAATGACAGAGTCATTGTGTTAGAGCAATACAGACAGTGAGTGTGTACTCACTGTGTTCGAGCAAAAATGACAGAATCAGTGTGCACTCACTGTGTTAGAGCCATAATGACAGAGTGAGTGTGTACTCACTGTGTTAGAGTAATACAGACA
Organism: Chiloscyllium punctatum; assembly: GCF_047496795.1. Classification (NCBI taxonomy): domain Eukaryota; kingdom Metazoa; phylum Chordata; class Chondrichthyes; order Orectolobiformes; family Hemiscylliidae; genus Chiloscyllium; species Chiloscyllium punctatum. Next base: position 39,382,007 of record NC_092787.1, on the reverse strand, counting down.
TAGTCAGTATATACTCACTGTGTTCGAGCAATAATGACAGAGTCAGTGTGTACTCATTGTGTTAGAGCAATAAAGACAGAGTCAGTGCGTACTCACTGTGTTAGAGCAATACAGACAGAGTCAGTGTGTACTCACTGTATGAGAGAAATAATGACAGAATTAGTGTGTACTCACTGTGTTAGAGCAATAACGACACCGTCAGTCTTTACTCACTATGTTCGAGCAGTAATGACAGAGTGAGTGTGTACTCACTGTGTTAGAGTAATACAGAGTCAGTGTATGTTCACTGTGTTCCAGCAATAATGACAGAATTAGTGTAGACTCACTGTGTTAGAGCAGTAATGACAGAGTGAGTGTGTCCTCACTGTGTTACAGCAATAATGACAGAGTCAGTGTATACTCACTGTGCGAGGGCAATAATGTCAGAGTCAGTGTAGACTCACTGTGTTCTAGCAAAAATGACAGCGTCAGTGTACACTCACTGTGTTACAGCAATAATGACAGAGTCAGTGAGTACTCATTGTGTAAGAGCAAAAATAACAGAACCAGTGTGTACTCACTATGTTAGAGAACTAATGATAGAATCAGTGTATACTCACTGTGTTCCAGCAATACAGACAGTGTCAGTGTGTATTCACTGTGTTAGAGCAATAATGACAGAGTCAGTGTGTACTCACTGTGTTAGAACAATACAGACAGAGTCAGTGTATACTCACTGTGCTAGAGCAATAATGACAGTCAGTGTGTACTCAATGTATGAGAGAAATAATGACATAATCTGTGTATACTCACTCTGTTAGAGCAATATTGACAGAACCAGTCTTTACTCACTGTGTTAGAGCCAAAAAGTCAGAGTCAGTGTATACTCACTGTGTTAGAGAAATACAGACAGAGTCAGTGTATACTCACTGTGCGAGGGCAATAATGACAGAGTCAGTGTGTACTCACTGTGTTAGAGTAGTAATGACAGAGTCAGTGTCTACTCACTGTGCTAGAGCAATAATGACAGACTCAGTGTGTACTCGCTGTTTTCGAGAAATGAAGACAGAGTCAGTGTGTACTCACTGTGGTGGAGCAGTAATGACAGAGTGAGTGTGTACTCACTCTGTTAGAGTAATACAGACAGGGTCTGTGTATGCTCACTGTGTTAGAACAATAATGACAGAATCAATGTATACTCACCTGATAGAGCAATAATGACAGAATCAGTGTATACTCACTGTGTTAGAGCAGTAATGACAGAGTCAGTGTATACTCACTGTGTTACAGCAATAATGACAGAATCAGTGTATACTCACTGTGTTAGAGCAGTCATGACAGAGTCAGTATATACTCACTGTGTTACAGCAATAATGACAGAATCAGTGTATACTCACTGTGTAAGAGCAGTAATGACAGAGTGAGTGTGTACTCACTGTGTTAGAGCAATACAGAGTCACTGTATACTCACTGTGCTAGAGCAATAATGACAGAACCAGTGTGTACTCACTGTGTTAGAGCAATACAGACAGATTGAGTGTGGACTCACTGTGTTAGAGCAATACAGTCAGTGCATACTCACTGTGCTAAAACAATAATGTCAGAGTCAATGTGTACTCACTGTGTTAGAGCAATACAGACAGAGTCAGTGTCTACTCACTGTGCTAGAGGAATAACGACACAGTTAGTCTTTACTCACTGTGTTAGAGCAGTAATGACAGAGTAAGTGTGTACTCACTGTGTTCGTGTAATACACACAGAGTCAGTGTATATTCACTGTGTTACAGCAATAATGACAGAGTCAGTGTGTACTCACTGTGTTACAGCAATAATGACAGAGTCAGTGTGTACTCACTGTGTTACAGCAATAATGACAGAATCAGTGTATACTCACTGTGTGGGCACAGTAATGACAGAGTCAGTGTGTACTCACTGTGTTAGAGCAATACAGAGTGAGTGTGTACTCACTGTGTTAGAGCAATAAGGACAGAGTCAGTGAATACTCACTGTGCGAGTGCAATAATGTCAGAGTCAGTGTAGTCTCACTGTGTTAGAGCAATACAAACCGAGTCAGTGTGGACTCACTGTGTTCGAGCAAAAATGACAGCATCAGTGTACACTCACTGTGTTAGAGCAATAATGACAGAGTGAGTGTACACTCACTGTGTTAGAGTAATACAGACAGAGTCAGTGTGTACTCACTCTGTTAGAGTAATACAGACACAGTCAGTGTATACTCACTGTGTTAGAGTCATAATGACAGAATCAGTGTATACTCAATGTGTTAGAGCAATAATGACAGATTCAGTGTGTGCTCACTGTGTTACAGCAATAATGACAGAATCAGCGTATACTCACTGTGTTAGAAAAGTAATGATAGAGTGAATGTGTACCCACTGTGTTTGAGCAATAATGACAGAATCAGTGTATACTCACTGTGTTAGAGCAATAATGACAAAAGTGAGTGTGTACTCCATGTGTTAGAGTAATACCGACAGTCAGTGTATACCCACTGTGTTAGAGCAATAATGACAGATTCAGTGTGTACTCACTGTGTTACAGCGATAATGACAGAATCAACGTATCATCACTGTGTTAGAACAGTAATGACAGAGTGAATGTGTACGTACTGTGTTCGAGCAATAATGACAGAATCAATGTATACTCACTGTATTAGAGCAATAATGACAAAAGTGAGTGTGTACTCCATATGTTAGAGTAATACAGACATAGTTAGTGTGTACTCACTGTGTTACAGCAATAATGACAGAATCTGTGTATACTCACTGTGTTAGAGCAGTAATGACAGAGTCAGTGTGTACTCACTGTGTTAGAACAATACAGAGTCACTGTATACTCACTGTGCTAGAGCAATAATGACAGTCAGTGTGTACTCAATGTATGAGAGATATAATGACATAATCAGTGTATACTCACTGTGTTAGAGCAATATTGACAGAATCAGTCTTTACTCACTGTGTTAGAGCAATAATGACAGAGTCAGTGTGTACTCACTGTATTAGAGCAATAATGACAGACTCAGTCTTTACTCACTGTGTTAGAGCAATAATGACAGAGTCAGTGTGTACTCACTGTGGTGGAGCAGTAATGACAGAGTGACTGTGTACTCACTCTGTTAAAGTAATACAGACAGGGTCTGAGTATGCTCACTGTGTTAGAACAATAATGACAGAATCAGTGTATACTCACTGTGTTAGAGCAGTAATGACAGAGTCAGTGTGTACTCACTCTGTTAAAGTAATTCTGACAGAATCAGTGTATAATCACTGTGTTAGATTAGTAATGACAGAGTCAGTGTGTACTCACTGTGTTGGAGCAATACAGACAGAGTCAGTGTCTTCTCACTGTGCTAGAGAATAATGTCAGAGTCAGTGTATACTCATTGTGTTAGAGCCATAATGACAGAATCAGTGTATACTCACAGTGTTCCAGCAATACAGACAGTCAGTGTATTTTCACTGTGTTAGAGCAATAATGACAGAGTCAGTGTATACTCACTGTATGAGAGAAATAATGACAGAACCAGTGTGTACTCACTGTGTTAGAACAATACAGACAGATTGAGTGTGTACTCACTGTGTTAGAGCAATGCAGATTCAGTGTATACTCACTGTGCTAAAACAGTAATGTCAGAGTCAATGTATACTCACTGTGTTAGAGCAATAATGACCGACTCAGTGTGTTCAAAGTTTGGTAGAAGATTTGTAGCTCGGGTGCTCGTTGTTGTGGTTCTGCTCGCCGAGCTGAGAATTTGTCTTGCAAACGTTTCGTCCCCTGTCTAGGTGACATCGTCAGTGCTTGGGAGCCTCCTGTGAAGCGCTTCTGTGCTGTTTCCTCCGGCATTTATAGTGGCCTGTCTCTGCCGCTTCTGGTTGTCAGTTCGAGCTGTCCGCTGTAGTGGCCGGTATATTGGGTCCAGGTCGATGTGTTTGTTGATAGAGTCTGTGGATGAGTGCCATGCCTCTAGGAATTCCCTGGCTGTTCTCTGTTTGGCTTGTCCTATAATAGTAGTGTTGTCCCAGTCGAATTCATGTTGCTTGTCATCTGTGTGTGTGGCTACTAAGGATAGCTGGTCGTGTCGTTTCGTGGCTAGTTGGTGTTCGTGTATACGGATCGTTAACTGTCTTCCTGTTTGTCTGATGTAGTGTTTTCTGCAGTCCTTGCATGGGATTTTGTACACTACATTAGTTTTGCTCATGTTGGGTATTGGGTCCTTTGTTCTGGTGAGTTGTTGTCTGAGCGTGGCTGTTGGTTTGTGTGCTGTTATGAGTCCTAGTGGTCGCAGTAGTCTGGCTGTCAGTTCAGAAATGCTCCTGATGTATGGTAGTGTGGCTAGTCCTTTGGGTTGCGGCATGTCCTCGTTCCGTTGTCTCTCCCTTCGGCATCTGTTGATGAAATTGCGAGGGTACCATTTTTGGCGAATACTTTGTGTAGGTGTTCCTCTTCCTCTTTTTGTAGTTCTGGTGTGCTGCAGTGTGTTGTGGCCCTTTTGAATAGTGTCCTGATGCAACTTCGTTTGTGTGTGTTGGGGTGGTTACTTTCATAGTTTAGGACTTGGTCTGTGTGTGTGGTTTTCCTGTAAACCTTTGTGGTGAATTCTCCGTTCGGTGTTCTCTGTACCAACACGTCTAGGAATGGGAGTTGGTTGTCCTTTTCTTCCTCTCTAGTGAATCGGATTCCTGTGAGTGTGGCGTTGATGATCTGGTGTGTGTTCTCTATTTCTGTGTTTTTAATTATTACAAAGGTGTCATCCACGTATATGACCCAGAGTTTGGGTTGAAGTTGTGGTAAGACTGTTTGTTCTAACCTTTGCATTACTGCTTCTGCTATGAGTCCAGAGATGGGTGAGCTCATGGGTGTTCCGTTGATTTGTTCGTATATTTGGTTATTGAATGTGAAGTGTGTTGTGAGGCACAAGTCCAGTAGTTTAAGTATGCCGTCTTTGTTGATAGGTTCAACGTCCTGTTGTCTGTTATGTCTGTCCAGCAGGTTGGCTATTGTTTCTTTGGCTAGTGTTTTGTCGATGGAGGTGAATAGTGCCGTTACATCGAATGAGACCATAGTTTCTTCCTTGTCTATGTGTATATTTCTGATGATGTCCAAGAGTTCCTGTGTCGATTGTATAGATTGTCTTGATCAGCTGATCAGGTGTTTCAGTTTCTGCTGTAGTTCTTTAGCCAGTTTGTGTGATGGTGTCCCTGTTAGTGATACTATGGGTCTGAGTGGGATGTCTGGTTTGTGCACTTTGGGTAGTCCATAGAATCTGGGGGTGTGGTTACTTTCAGGTTTCATTCTTTGTAGGTCAGACCTGGTCATCTGTCCGTTTTTTTGTAGATTCCTCAGTGTGTTGTTTATCCTATTGGTGAGCTGTGGGGTGGGGTCAAACTCCCTCTTTTGGTAGGTGTTGGTATCTGCAAGTAGTTGTTGTGCTTTTTGCATGTACTCTGCTTTGTCCAGGATGACCGTCATTCTGCCTTTGTCTGCTGGTAGTATAATTATGTTCTTATCGTTTCTTAGTGATTTTAGTGCTTCCCTCTCCTTGGTGTTGAGGTTATATGTTTGTCTTTTCCTTGTTATCAGAGGTACGATACTTTGTCTCACTGTTTGTTGTGTCTCTTCTGTCAGTCCATTGTTCCTGAGTGTGCATTCTAGTGCTGCTAGGAAGTCTGCTGTCTTGGCGTCCCTGTGGTTGTAGTTGAGTCCCACGCAACATGAATTCAACTGGGACAACACCACCATTATAGGGCAAGCCAAACAGAGAACAGCCAGGGAATTCCTAGAGGCATGGCACTCATCCACAGACTCTACCAACAAACACATCGACCTGGACCCAATATACCGGCCATTATTGCTCTAACCGGTGTTAGAGCAATAATGACAGATTCAGTCTTTACTCACTGTGTTCGAGCAATACAGACAGAGTCAGTGCGTACTCACTGAGTTTGAGCAATAATTTCAGAGTCAGCGTGTACTCAATGTGTTAGAGCAATAATGACAGAGTCAGTGTGTACTCACTGTGTTAGAGCAATAATGTCAGTCAGTGCGTACTCACTGTGCTAGAGCAATAATGACAGTCAGTGTGTACTCAATGTATGAGAGATATAATGATAAAATCATTGTATACTCACTGTGTTAGAGCAATAATGACAGACTCAGTGTGTACTTGCTTTTTTCAAGAAATGATGACAGAGTCAGTGTGTACTCACTGTGGTGGAGCAGTAATGACAGAGTGAGTGTGTACTCACTCTGTTAGAGTAATACAGACAGGGTCTGTGTATGCTCACTGTGTTAGAACAATAATGACAGAATCAGTGTATACTCACCGTGATAGAGCAATAACGACAGAATCAGTGTATACTCACTGTGTTAGAGCAGTAATGACAGAGTCAGTGTGTACTCACTCTGTTAGAGTAATTCTGACAGAATCAGTGTATAATCACTGTGTTAGAGTAGTACAGACAGAGTCAGTGTATATTGACTGTGTTAGAGTAATACACACAGAGTCAGTGTATACTCACTGTGTTAGCGCAATAATGACAGAGTCAATGTGCACTCACTGTGTTAGAGTAATACAGACAGAGTCAGTGTATACTCACTGTGTTTGTTTAATACAGACAGAGTCAGTGCGTACTCACTTTGTTACAGCAATACAGACAGAGTCAGTGTGGCCTCACTGTGTTAGAGCAATAATGACAGAATCAGAGCATACTCACTGTGTCAGAACAATGCAGACAAAATTAGTGTATACTCACTGTGTTCCAGCAATACAGAAAGAGTCAGTGTGTATTTACTGTGTTTGAACAAAACAGACAGTGTACTCACTGTGTTAGAGCAATAATGACTGAGTCAGTGTAAGACCTATAATGACTGAGTTAGTGTATGCTCACTGTGTTAGAGCAATACCGACAGAGTCAGTGTATACTCACTATGTTAGAGCAATAATGACAGAGTCAGTGTATACTCACTGTGTTAGAGCGATAATGACAGAAGTCAGTGTGTACTCACTATGTTAGAGCAATAATGACAGAGTCAGTGTATACTCACTGTGTTAGAGCAATAATGACAGAGTCAGTATATACTGAGTGTGTGACAGCAATATTGACACTGTCAGTACATACTCACCATGTTAGAGCAGTAATGACACAGTGAGTGTTTACTAAGTGTTTATAAGATATAGGAGCAGAATTAGGCCATTCGGCCCATTGAGTCTGCTCCCCCAGTGGCTGATTTGCTCCTCAGCCCCATTTTCCTGCCTTCTCTCCATATCCCTTCAACCCATTATCAATTAATAATCTGTCTAATTCCTCCTTAAATTTACTCACTGGCGCAGCATCCCCCACACTTTGGAGTTGCAAATTCCACAAATTCACAATTCTTTGGGAAAGTAACTTCTCCTCAACTCTGTTTGTAATTTGCTATCCCTTATCCTAAGACTATGACCTCTTGTCCATGAATGCCCCACATCTTTTCTCTTTAATTCTCACCTTTTATCATCTTGAATGTTTAATCTCCTCTCATTCTACTAAATTCCAGAAAGTAAAGGCCTAATCCGTTCAATCTCTCTTCATACGACAAACCCCTCATCTCTGGGATCAATCTCGTGAACCTCCTGTGTACTGCCTCCAATATCACTACATCTTTCCTCAAATAAGGGGACCAAAACTTTGCACAATACTCCAGGTATGGTCTCACTAATACCTTGTAAAATTTCAACAATACTTCCTTACATTTATTTCTATTAACTATAAAAGCCAACATTGTATTTGCTTCCTTTATTATCTGATGTTCCTGCATGCTAGTTTTCTATGAGTCATAAAAGATTACACCTAGATCCCTCTGTACCGGAGCACCCTGAAGTCTCTCCCCATTAAGATAATAGGTCGCCTTCCCTTTTTTATGTCCAAATGCATGACCTCGCACTTATCCATGTTAAACTCCATCTGCCACGATTTGGCCTACTCTTCTAACCTACCTATATCAATTTGTGAGGTTCTTATTTCCTCACTGCAATTACCCCTAATCTCAAATGATCCAAACTTGTGAATTAAACTTTTGTGCAGCACGTATCAAATGCTTTCCAGAGGTCCAGACAAATTACATCTACAGCATCCCCATTACCCACCTTGCTTGTTACTTCGAGTAAGTCTAACAAACTAGTCAAACATGATTGGTGCAGTACCAGCAGTGTCGCTATATACTCACTGTGTTACAGCAATACTGACAGTGTCAGTTTCATACAACGCCAGCAAAAATGCTCACAATATCACTATAACACCCATAACATTAGTATAATAACTATTGTGAAGACTCTGCAAGTATTAAACTGACAGTATCAACCTTACTTTTGCATTGTGAGTATTATACGGAGACTGTGCATTTATCCGGCTTCCAATTATACTGATATTGTAACTATCATGCAGAATGTGAATATTACATAGATATATAAGTATTATACTGACATTAATATTCTACGGATGCTGGGAGTATTATACTGTCACTGAGTATGATGCAGAGTGTGAGTACTGTATGGACAAATGAGTATTATACTGACACTGGAATCAATATACTGACACTAGAATTAATACATTAACACAGTAATCATTATACTGACACTGAAGCTAATACACTGACACTGTAACTATTACACTGACACTGTAACCATTATAGATACACTACAGCCATTACATTGACACTGTAATCATTATACTGACACTGTAACTATGACATTGATATCGTAGCTTATACACTGACACTGTAACCATTACAGTCACACTGTAACCGTGACACTGACAATATCATATTGACACTGACACTATCATACCGACACTGTAACTATTATATTGACACTGTATATTCTCCTGACACTGAGTAGTACTCTGTCACTGCATTACCGTGACATGCTGTGTATTATACTGGCTCTATTATATGACTGTAATTTTTGAAGTATGATCTAAGGGATGGGTTGCACAGTTATTGGACATACCTGTATTGAACACTTTTTTCATCACCTGTGCCATCCTTCCTTTCAGAGCTGAATTCAGCAGCTTTACAATGAGGACCAGGCAGATACACAGAACAAACAATGATGCTATAAGCAGGATGAACCCAACTGCAGTATCTGATAGGGTTGTGTTCACAAATAAATGGTGACCTGTCAGAAAATACAAAGAGTTTGCCAAAGAGAGTTAGGCATTTGGTGATAAAGTAGTTACAAATGTCTCTTGCTGTTGTATCTATTTGGTGATCACTCAATGAGTTCCAGTGCCTGGGTGATAATTGGGGTACATGTCATAAACTACTGTGACCACTGATCAGTTTAAACAACATGTTCCTTTGTTTCTTTGTTAGAGGCAGAACAGTCCTCACAGCCAGGATTTTAAAAACCCAAACATAAGCATTCTACTTTCAGATGGGGTTCCATGATCAGCAGTTAGTCTACATAACCTACAAATGGCTACATAGTCACAGCTAAACTGGTGTTTTCCAAATTGTTAATCTTATAGGGTCCTGCTCTGTAATGCTTTTGAGATTCTTTCCCTGTTTGATTCCATTATTATGCTCTTGGAAAACATTGGGTTAAGAAGAATGATTGAATTTACATAATGAAAATCAACATTTAATCTGAAAATCTGCCACATTTCCTGCAAATGCTGCAGTGGGGTTTGTCTGTCACTTACACAGCTGCAGGTTCTGGGTCTCTGTACTGTTTTTCAGTGCGATTGTTCCATTCCCTGTTTGAAAGCAGTGTAAAACCTCACACTCAGTCTGATTTGTCACTGATTCATTTTTCAAAACCTATTGACAGACAGAAAAACGTGAGCCTCGTACCACTGTGACATTTCACTGGTATTTGCCAGTATTGTGTAATAGTTAGGGTTCTGGCTATTGAATCAAAACTTCTTGGGTTCCTAGATGTACACTGGTGAAAACTCTTTGCTGGCTAGTCATTACAGAGTGCTGCACTGTCAGAAGGACTGGAACACTTAGAACTTATTGCATCAAGTGCAATCTCACTGATCCAAAATGTTCTCTAAACTGTTTCCCAATTGTTGCAATTGAGAGAGGCATTACAGAGGGAGTGCTGCAGTGTTGGAAGGTCAGTACTAAGGATTAGTGCAATGTTGGGGGCTGGTATTGAAGGAGCACTGTGTTGATGAAACTTCAGTACTGATTTGACAGGAGTAGAGGTGCAGTGACAGAGGGAGTGCTGCACTGTCAGACGGTCAGTGGTGAGAGAGAGTCGCGCTGTTGGAGGGTAGGTGCTGAAGGAGCTGAGGGAGAAATGTACCGTCGGACCGTCAGTGCTGAGGGAGTGCTGAAGTATTGGAAGGTGAGTGCTAAGGGAGTGCTGCACTGTGAGACAGTCAGTACTGAGGGAGTGCCGCAGTACTGAGAGTATTGCATTATTACAGCAGCAGCACTAGGAGTGAAACAGTGTTGAATGTGCAGGCTTATGTGCTGGCATTCATGTGAATACTGATATGTAAACAAATGTAGGGTTGTCGAAAATTCTGACTCACTGTTAGGTAATTAAATTTGCACCACTTCTGGATGAGGCTCTTATTCCTGGCCCCTGTTTCTCCAGTTGCAATGGCTGAAATCACTGACTGATCCAACTGCAGAGTAAAAAAACATTGTATTAGCATTGACAGCTCATCGTTTCTCCAAATGCCCAGTTAACAGATGAGGAAAAAAAGAAGAATCATAACAGCTGGCCAAGTGAACCCAGAACCGTGATGGAACTAGTAGCCTGGTTAGGAAGGTTAGATCACTTGGGAGAGCTTGACAGCTGGAGACAACATTGTCTTGATGGTAGGAAAGAGGGAACACAAGGTAGAGACAATGAGGACTGAGTGTAATGAGGAATGAATGTTTCCTTAGGAATATGGTGCAAGCAGTAAATTTTGGTAATTTTTTTTCTTCTCAAGCTATAATTTCGATCAGCAGTTAGACTCTGGCTCAGAATTTTAAAGCAGCAAGCTAGTTAAAAAGTCAGGTTTGACAGAAATTGCTTTGCATTCACAATTTTGTCAATGCATTAAAAGTGTTCAGGTTATAGGTATTAAATAGTGTAATTAGAAGCAGGATTAGGAGTTGAAACTTGGGTGTGAATCATTAGCACTCTCTAAAATCTGAGTTTGTGGCCACACGGTGGGGGAACCGAAAGCAGAGGCGACGAGGAATATGTGTGACAAGGAGCAAGGGCTGATTTAGGAATTTGGTGCCGGTGAGAATTTGTATCAGAGGGCAGAAAGAGGAACTTTGTCAAAAAAAATTATTTATTTAATATATTTTTCTATTCAACTGTTTCAGAGATATTATTATGTAGCTCTGGAGCAAGTGGGACTTGAAGCTGGGCCTCCCAATCCAGAGTTAGAGGCACTACCACAAGAGAGCCCAGGAAACAGCTTTATCTTCATTTAACCTATTTTGCCAATAAACCTATTCAGAGGCATTATTGTGTCTCCCTCTGGTGGATCTTGAAACCGCGGCCTTCTGGTCCAGAGATAGGGACACAACCACTGCATCACAAGCCGATCCTAAGAAACTACTTATTTTTTCTTTTTTTCCAATTTTCCCCCCGACACTAACCCCATGACAGCGGTAGTGCTTATTTTTGCCCAGCCCCCATGTTTTGTGCGTGCGGGTGTCAGACACAGTGAAAGACAACAAGTGTGCAAATCTTTATTTATATTCCACCACCAGGAAGAAAGGAAACACCAGGGTGGCCAGGGACAAGCAGTGCCCTTCTCAGAGGGCAATGCTGTGCGATCAAACAGTGAAGGGGAGGGCAGGGATTAAATCAAAATAGAGTTGGACGGGGAAATAATGCACTCCACTCCCTGCGGCGCCCACCTCTCCCTGAACAACTCCAGGGTGTTGGTGGACACCACGTGCTCCTTCTCCAAGGACACTCAGGCTCTGACATAACCACGGAAGAGGGGCTGGCAGTCAGCCCTAACGACCCCCTCCACGGCCCACTGCCTGGACCTGTTTATGACCAGTTTGGCCAGGCCCAGGAGCAGACCCACGAAACTATTCCTCATGGCCCTTGTTCAGCCTCTAACAGCTAATGGTTGTACAAATATATTAACCAGATTAGATTCCCTATGGTGTGGAAACAGGCCCTTCGGCCCAACCAGTCCACACCGACCCACGGAAGAGTAACCCACCCAGACCCATTTCCCTCTGACTGATGCACCTAACACTATGGGCAATTTAGCGTGGCCAATTCACCTGACCCGCACATCTTTTGGATTGTGGGAGGAAACCGGAGCACCCGGAGGAAACCCACGCAGACACGTGGAGAATGTGCAAACTCCACACAGTCAGTCGCCTGAGGCGGGAATTGAACTGGGTCCCTGGCTCTGTGAGGCTGCAGTATTAACCACTGAACCACCGTGCTGCCCTATGTCAACAGGTCAATGAGTGTTTTAAGAGTTAATCCCTCTAACACTACTAGAGAAATAAGCACTGCATTAAATGTTTGGCTTAACTAGTTAAACGACTTAGCCTAACTACATATAAGAGGATGAGTGATATATCTAAACTTGGAGCTTAATTTTTTGCTAAAATACAATCAGGATGGCAGTACCACAGGTATGTGGCAGTGCAGGGCTTGTGGAGATCAGTGTTACCTGAAATAACCACACTGATGGTCAGTGTTTGTGACATGAGTAACCTTGGCTCTGAGTTGGTTAACTGGAGATCGAGCAACACTGCAACGGGCAACATTAGCAGGAGCTTTGATCCAGGAAGTGGTCACATTGCTTAGGTTTAGGACTTCAGACTTGGTCTGTTGTGACAGACAGGAGGGTGTGACTGTGAGTGAAGGAGGTACCGAGACCCAGGAGAGTGAAATGGTTGTCATCACACCTGAGCAATGTCCCACCGGGTTTGAGGACCTTGCAGCTTGTGTGGCCGACAACAAAGATGAACAAATTGGTGCTGGCCACGTGGTGTAGGGATCTATTCAAGTACCATGTGTAAAAGATAGGAGAGGAACTTGGAGTGGGAGAGGATGGATCCAGACCAAGGAAATAATCCCAGACAATGAGGGAATGGCTGAAATATTAAACAAATCCTGCAAGTGCGCCTCAAAATGAGTCTCCCTCAGAGTTTTGATCCCTCCGAATGTAGGTACCTCAGTTTCTGAGTGTGTGGAGAGACAGCACACATACCTTGATGATTAGCTGAGTGAAGGGCTCTGTGATGACTTTCAGGATGTCTGGTGCAGTCTCTCCTGACTGAATGTTGAAGCCTTCGATACAGGCCTTGCTGACATGGTACAGAAAGCCGGTGCCAATCTCAATTGGAAGTAAGATAGCAACTGTCATCCAGTTAAATATCCCATGTACTGCTGAACCCGCAAAGGCTCTGGTGAAAGAACAGGAACATGTCATAGCAGGAACTTTAATCTTCTGAGTTTTCTTTCCAGATCGTTGACTGTCTGTTACAAGAAGAGAGAGAAACAAATTAAGATTGAACGCGGCAATAATGGCCAAAGAGTTAGCATGAGAACAAGCAGGATGCTCCGAACGCTCGGCTGCAGAAACTTGCAGCTTCAATTTGCACAAACCAGAGACTTTGAGTTTAAATCCCAAACAGCCTATGAATTTGTATTTGTTTTCTGAATTAGAAAAAACAAAGAAAATTACAGCACCGGATCAGGCCCTTCGGCCCTCCAAGCCTGTGCCGATCCAGATCCTCTCTCTAAACCCGTCACCTATTTTCTAAGGATCTGTATCCCTCTGCTCCCTGCCCATTCATGGATCTGTCTAGATACATCTTAAATGATGCTATCGTTCCCGCCCCTACCACCTCTGCTGGCAACGTGTTCCAGGCACCCACCACCCTCTGTGAAGAATTTTCCACGTATATCTCCCTTAAATTTTTCCCCTCTAACTTTGAACTCATGACCTCTAGTAATTGAGTCCCCCACTCTGGGGAAAAGCTTCTTGCTATCCACTCTACTGACCTGCGTTGCCACCTTCAGGAAACAATGGACCTGAACAACCAAATCTTTCTGTACATCAACTTTCCCCAGGACTTTTCCATTTATTGTATAGTTCACTCTTGAATTGAATCTTCCAAAATGCATCACCTCGCATTTGTCTGGTTTGAAAGCCATCTGCCATTTCTCTGCCCAACTCTCCAATCTGTCTATATTCTGCTGTATTCTCTGACAGTCCCCTTTCACTATCTGCTGCTCCACCAATCTTAGTGTCACCTCCAACCTATACCTTCCTCCAGATCATTTATGTATATTATAACAACAGTGGTCCCAGCATGGATCCCTGTGGAACACCACTGGTCACAGGTCTCCATTTTGAGAAATTCCCTTCCACTACTACTCTCTGTCGCCTGTTGTCCATCGAGTTAGTACACCCTGGACCCCATGTGACTTCACTTTCTCCATCAGCCTACCATGGGGAACCTTATCAAACGCCTTATTAAAGTCCATGTATCTACATCCCTTCCCTCATCAGTCAACTTTGTCACCTCTTCAAAGAATTCTATAAGATTTGTAAGACATGACCATCCCTGCAAAAACCATGCTGCCTATCACTGATAAGCCCATTTTCTTCCAAATGGGGATAGATCCTATCCCTTAGTATCTTCTCCAGCAGCTTCCCTACCACTGACATAAGGCTCACCCATCTATAATTACCTGGATTATCCCTGTTACCCTTCTGAAACAAGGGGACAACATTAGCAATTCTCCAGTCTTCTGGGATCTCACCCATGTTCAAGGATGTTGCAAAGATATCTGTTAAAGCCCCAGCATTTCCTCTCTCATTTCCCTCAGATCCCATTCGGACCTGGGGACTTGTCCACCTTAACACCTTTTAGAATACACAACACTTCCTCCCTCCTTATGCCGACTTAGAGTCATAGAATAGAATCCCTACAGTGTGGAAAAGGCCCTTCGGCCCAACAAGTCCACACCAACCCTCCAAAGAGCCTCCCTCCCACACCCACTCATTCTACCCCTGACTAATGGACCTAACCTCCACATCCCTGAACACTATGGGCAATTTAGCATGGCAAATTCACCTGACCTGCACATCTTTGGACTGTGGGAGGAAACTGGAGCATCCAAAGGAAACCTACGCGGATGCGGGGAGAATGTGCAAACTCCATGCAGACAGTTGCCTGAGGCTGGAATCAAACCCGGGTCCCTGGTGCTGTGAGGCAGCTGTGCTAACCACTGACCCACCGTGCCGCCCAGAGTGACCTAGAGTAATCAAAGATCTATCTGTAACCTCAACATCCATCATATCTCTCTCCTCGGTGAATACCAATGGAAAGTCCTCATTAAGAATCTCACCCATTTTCTCTGACTCCACACACAACTTTCCTCCTTTGTCCTTGAGTGGGCCGACCCTTTCCCTAGATATCCTCTTGTTCCTTATATATGAATAAAAGGCTTTGGGATTTTCCTTAACCCTGCTCACTAAGGATATCTCATGACCTCTTTTAGCCCTCTTAATTCCCGTTTCAGATTGGTCCTACTTCCCTGATATTCCTCCAAAGCTTTGTCTATCTCCAGTCGCTTAGACCTTATGTATGCTTCCTTTTACCTCTTAGTCTCGTAATTTCACCTCTCATCCATAGTTCCCTAATCTTGCCATTTCTCTCCCTCATTTTCACAGGAACATATCTCTCCAGAACTCTAATCAACCTCTCTTTAAAAGCCTCCCACATGTTGAATGTGGATCTCCCTTCAAACAGCTGCTCCTTCTACATTCCCCAAGTCCTGCCGAATTTTGGTATAATTGTCCTTCCCCCAATTTAACACTCTTCCTTTTGGACCACTCTTGTCTTTGTCCATGAGTATTCTAGAACTTATGGAATTGTGATCACTGTTCCCAAAGTAATCCCCTACTGGAACATCAACCACTTGGCCTGGCTCATTTCCTAATACCAGACCCAGTATAGGCCTTTCCCCAGTTAGACTATTTACATACTGCTGTATAAAACCCTCCAGGATGCTCCTTCCAAGTTCTGCTCCATCCAGATCTCTAACACTAAGTGAATCTCAGTCAACGTTGAGAAAATTAAAAACCCCTATCACCACCACCCTGTTGCTCCAATATGTTTCTATGATCTCTCTACATATTTGGACCTCTATCTCACATTTGCTGCTGGGGAGCCTGCAGCACAATCCCAACAGAAGTTAAGGATGGTATCAGTGAAAGTGACTGTTGAGTTATTGTAAAAACCCAACTGACTCGTTCAAGTCTTTTTGGGGATGAGGCCTGCCATTTCGGGCATCATATGGAAGCTCAGAGGTTAGCACTGCTGCCTCACAGCGCCAGGGACCAAGGTTTGATTCCAGCCTCAGGCTACTGTCTGTGTGGAGTTTGCATGTTCTCCCCGTGTCTGCGTGGGTTTCCTCTGAGTACACCGGTTTCCTCCCACAATCCAAAAGATGTGCAGGTCAGATGAATTGGCTGTGCTGAATTGCCCAGAGTGTGAGATGCATTATCAGAAGGAAATGGGTCTGGGTGGGGTTACTCTTTGGAGGGTCGGTGTAGACTTAGTGGGCCGAAGAGCTTGGTTCCACACTGTCGGGAATCTAATCACCCAATGGATTATCCCACATCCTTGAATGTCTCTGATGTTGTCTTAGTCACTTCGGGTGTCTAATAAATACTGGCAAATATTTTCTTGAATTGGGGTGACAGTATGAGGAGATGCAGAGTGACTCACCCCGAGGATGGTCTGTTAATGAGGTTGGGGTTATGTGCCTGTGGAACATCACGTGATGAAAAGAGGGAGCTGGACAGAGATTTCACACAGACACTCACGGCTCCTTCATTCACTGTCTGATGTGGTAAATAAAGCTCACATACAAACACTTAGAACTTAGAACAGGAGCAAGTCATTCTGTCCCCTGTGCCTTTTCCACCGTTCTCCAAGAGCAAGGGCGATCTGTAGGTTCAAATTCTACACCCTGTCTACCCCGATAACTCTTGTCAAACAAGATTCTATTCATCCCTGTCACAAATATTCAGCAGCCTCACCTCTGCTGTCATCTAAGGCGGAGAGTCCCAAAGTCACATAAGTGGCTGAGACAGAAACTGTCTCTTTACCTCTGTCTCAAAAGGGTGACCCCTAATTTTAAGTGTCCCCCAGTTTTGGTGTTACCCACAAGAGGAAACATTCTTTTCACATCCACCTTGTCAAGAGTATTCAGGATCTGATACACTTCCATTTAATTATAGGCGACATGGTGGCTAACTGGTTAACACTGCTGCCTAACAGCACCAGCACAAAGAACAGAGGAAAATCACCTTTACAGTGTATTCAAAAGAACAGGTACCCAATGAACACAGTCCGCCGATTTCTCAGCAACAAACCCCAACCAAGCAGACAAAACACATCCAGAAACCCTAGCCACTCTCCCCTACATCAAAGACATCTCAGAAATGACTGCCAGACTACTCAGACCCCTTGGCATCATGGTAACCCACAAACCCACCAACACACTAAAACAGCAGCTAATGAACTTGAAAGACCCTATACAGACAACAAGCAAAACTAATGTCATTTACAAAATACCTTGCAAGAACTGTAACAAACACTACATTGGACAAACAGGCAGAAAACTAGCCACCAGGATACATGAACACCAACTAGCCACAAAAAGATATGACCCACTCTCCCTAGTATCTTTACATATGGATGAGGAAGGACACCACTTCGACTGGGACAACACATCCATCCTAGGACAAGCCAAACAGAGACACATACGAGAATTCCTAGAAGTGTGGCATTCTAACCGGAACTCTATCAACAAACACATTGACTTGAACCCCATCTACCACCTCCTGAGAAAAAGAACAGGAAATGTTATCACTCCAGGAAATGACATAACCAACCCAAGGAAACCTAAACACATAAATAAAAAGCAGGCCATACCACTAGTGCTTCATCCGGATGATGTTACCTAATGTGGTGACAAAATGTCTGAAAACGAACCTTCCAGTTCAGCAAGCAAACTTACATCCAGCACCTGCGTTCAATTCTACCTCAGCCACAATCTGTGTGGAGTTTGTATGTTCTCCATGGGTTTCCTTCAGGTACTCCAGTTTCCTCCCACAGTCCAAAGTTATGCAGGTAAGGCAGATTGTCCAGGCTAAATTGTCCCATAGGGGCCAGGGAGGTGCAGGCTAGGTGGATTAGCAATGGGGAATGCAGGGTTACGGGGATGGAGTGGTTCTGTGTGGGGTTCTCTTTGGAGGGTGAGCATGGACTCAATGGGCCAAATGGCCTGCTTCTGTACTGTAGGGATTCTATGATTGAAATCACCCCTCATTCTTCTAATAAGTCTAATAAGTCTGTTCAATCTATTTTCATAAGATAACTCACCCATTCCAGATATCAGTCTAGTAAAGCTCTGATACATGTATCTCCCTCCTTAAACAGAGACCTAAACCACACACAATATTCTGTACACACTGTGGTTTCCCCAATGCCCTGAGTTACAGAAACATGGCATCCTGGTTTTATGTAAAATTCCTCTTGTGGTAAAGAGTAGCCTTCCATTAGCCCATTGAATTACTTCCTGGAGTCGCATACTAACCTTTCGCAACACATACGCTGAATTACCTACATCCCTCTGCACTGTAGAATTCTGAAGTCATTCTTCATTTAGGTAATATCTTTATTCATTTTGTCAAAATGAACAATTTCCCATGTTATCCTCCATCCCTCAGAGTTTTGCCATTTAACCTATCTATATCCATTTGCAACTTCCTTATGTTTTCTTCACAATATACCTTTCACATAACTTGGTGTCACCTGCAAATTTAGTTACCATGCCTTCACTCCTTTTATTGAAGTCATTGATGTAAATTGTGAGGTCCCAGTACAGAGCAGGAGTCCAATCGGAAAGGGAAACCAGCTCAGTGTGCTCTGTTTTCTGCCAGCCAGTCAGTCTTCTATTCATGTTGAATTTTAGATTAGATTCAATTCCCTACTGTGTGGAAACAGGCCCTTTGGCCCAACAAGTCCACACTGACCATCCGAACAGTAACCCACCCAGACCCATTCCGCCAATTCACCTGACCTGCACATCTTTGAATTGTGGGAGGAAACCAGAGCACCCAGAGGGAACCCACACAGACATGGGGAGAATGTACAAACTCCACACAGACAGTCGTCCGAAGCTGGGATCGAACCTAGGACCCTGGTGCTGTGAGGCAGCAGTGCTAACCACTGAGCCACCATGCCGCCCTCCACCATGAAATCCCAGTTTGCACAATAACCTTTGATGTGACACCTTGTGAAGGTTATGTTTAAGTATCCCTCATCTGAAGGGAAACAGATCCCCTCACCGTACTGATGTGAAACAAACAGAAACTATACCACTCTGCTCCAATTCACTGAGATCCAGCCCTGGTTTGTGCTGGGCTTGGGGAACCCAAACTAAGGCCCACAGAATCACAAGGCATAGAAGAGGCCATTCAGCCCGTTGAGTCTGAACCAACAAAGCTACTCTAAATCTGAACTAGCCCCACTTCCTAGCACTTGGCCCAGAGCCTTGACATTGTCATCCAAGTGACATTTAAAGGTTGTGAGGTTTCCCGCCTCAATCATTCTACCAGGCAGTGCATTACAGACCTCCACAACACTCTGGGGGAAAGCATTTTCCATTATATCCTGTGTAAACTTTCTACCTTTCACCTTAGGGGCGGCACGGTGGCTCAGTTGTTAGCACTCCTACCTCACAGCACTAGGGTCCTGGTTCGATTCCAGCCTCAGGTGACTGTCTGTGTGGAGTTTGCACATTCTCCCTGTGTCTGCGTGGGCTTCCTCCGGGTGCTCCGGTTTCCTCCCACAGTCCAAAGATGTGCAGGTCAGGTGAATTGGCCATGCTAAATTGCCCGTAGCGTTAGTGCATTAGTCAGAGGGAAATGGGTCTGGGTGGGTTACTCTTCGGAGGATCGGTGTGGACTTGTGGGCCCGAAGGGCCTATTTCCACACTGTAGGGAATCTAATCTAATCTTAAAATGATGCCCTCTTGTTATTGACCCTTTGATGAAAGGGAATCGCTGCTTCCTTCCCATCCTGTCTATGACCCTCTTAATCTTATAGACCTCTATTAGATCGCCCCCTCAGTCTTCTCTGCTCCAAAGAAAATGACCTGTCCCTCCACCTTCAGAGAATCTGTCATCAAGCATCCCCCAAGATCTCTCAGGACAACCACTGTCATCACTGAGTCGCAGAGTGACTGAAGCTGTGCCCCACTTGGCAAAGACAAATGGGACGTTATCGCCGATTTAGCAGTCACCTGACACCCAAGGCTTTGTGAATCTGTATCCCCAGAAAACATTCTTCCCAATCCCCTCCCCAGGGATTCATCTGTTCCCTATGGATTCCTGCCTAAACTGATGGGATTCTAAACTGAATGGACCTGAAGCTTGGGCAGGACCTACAAGGGGTGTGGGTGACTGCAGGGAACAGAACAAGGAAAGAGAGAGAGGAATGGGCGGAGGGGAAGAATATAGAGGGTAGGAAGCTGAGGGAAAGTATTTAGAATGATCCTTACATGCAGAGGCACATTGAGGGACAGGTGACAAACCTGCTCTTGACAGGCAAGACTATAATTTAGATAAATTCACGGAAACTGCATGGGGACACAAGGCATGCGGATGAATGTTTTTTAACAACATGAGGAGGCCATCATTCTGCCCTTGAACACTCTCTCATCATCTCCCCAGAACCAAGGGCACCACCAACAATCTCCCACTGAACCCCATTCTCTCCAGTTCAGGGCCACAGCCTGACATACCATCACCTTCTGTCCCGGACACGGCCTGTTCCTCAGAGTCCTCAGCGAGGTCTCCACATGATCAGAATTTCCAGCGTTTTCAATCACCCCTCACCCTCCCTGCAGCGACCATGCTCCATGTGGACCACGCGATCTGCAGGTCAGGTTCAGGTGCCTGATTTCCTGTCGGTTGGTGACCAGTTCAGGCCCTCATTGAATCGTCTGCCCAATGGCAGACTGAGCAACGAATTGAATCCAGAGGGAGCACTTTGGATATGAGGCGATTCCTGGATGCCCAGAGCAGGGACGGACAAATGGAATGCTCCTCCGCTACATCAGTGTGCCGTCGGAGCCAGTGCTTGAGAGGAATTAATTAAACCACAAATCATACAGGTTAGTGAATAAGGAGGGATCTAATACTCAGACGCCAACAGTTAGAAAGTGAATATAGATCTGTATGACCTACCTCCTGAACACATCACGTTCTCCAGACTGAGCTAAAGATACCAAGGTGCTGGTCACTGATGTTCCCACATTGACCCCCATGATAATGGGAATAGAAGCCTTGACATTGAGCACTGTGGAAGAAAGGCATTGTTTAGAACGCACCATGGTCACACCCTCTTTCTCCACCTCTCACCTCGGGCAGTGCGGTGCAGCACTCACTGCGTCCCAGGGTTTTGGGGTGTGGGGGGGGGGGGGGGATACAACGCCAGCCAGTTCAGTCCCACCTTCTCAAGGCAGCCTTGACAGTGACTTCCATTCACACCCCCCCCCAAGCAAAACCAACACAGAAAGCAGCCACAAGTCCTGGGAAGGCCGGAACTGAGTTAGTCCTCAGCAGGTTAACCTGATGGGTGGAGTATATGGTGGGAGACTGTATGCCCCCACCCAAGCTGTGGGAGGAGACTAAACTTGCTGTAGTCAAACCAGACAGAACATTATGGAGTTGATTTCAAATCCGTACATGTCAATGAACACGGAGGGATCTAATCCTCAGACTTTCTATCACATGTTTGTCCAAAAAAGATGCAAAGTCAGGGTGTGCCTTATACCAAGTGGGCACAATGCAGGGGAGAGCTGGGTGAGTACCAGACAGAGTCTTCACTGTGAGAGGGGGTACGTATCAGAGGGTAGACGGCCATACTCACAGCCCGAGGAGACCATGCTAACCACGATGGATGAGGATGTGCTGGAACTCTGTACCAGAATGGTCACCAACACTCCCAGCATCAGGCCAGCGATGGGGTTGGCCAGGATTGTGTTATCACCAAATATGTCACCAGCCATCTTCCCTGAAGAAAAATAGTGACAATTTACATCAGCAGTTAACAACACCCAGTAAAACCAGTGAATGACATGCTCTGTACTGGCACTAGAACATAAATCTAGAACAGGCCCTGTACCTGGGATTGCTGCAGTCATTCTGATTCTGTAATACTCTGCTTTCTCATTCTTCCTGTCAAACTACACATTTTTTTCATAGAATTCCTACCATATGGAAACAGGGTATTGGGCCCAACAAATCCACACTGACCCTCTGAACCCATCAAGACCCATCCACCTCCCACTCTACATTTGGCCCTGACTAATGCATCTAACCTACACATCCCTGAACACTACAGGTAATTTAGCATGGCCAGTTCACCTAACCTGCATATCTTTGGATTGTGGGAGGAAACCGGAGCACCCAGAGGAAACCCACGCAGACACGGGGAATTTTGTCCAATCAACTAACCAATCAACCTCCTCAAATGACAACATCCATCTTTGTGTCAAAAAAGGAATAGCCAATTTGGGGGTGGGGAGGGAGGATGGAATAAGGGTCACGGGGCAGGGAGAGGAGCTGGAGGATCAGGGACAGGGAGCTGATTCCCAGCTGTGACCATCACCCTACCCTCAACCTGCTCTCCCTTTGCCTGATGCACAAATTGAACAGGTCCAGGGATCTCCCCCCCCTCATCAACCCACAGTGGAGCAGGCCAGCTCCTTCCTCTCAGGCCTGGTGCTGGGACCCAGGAACACTGACGCCCTTACATGGTCGTTAATGGACGCCTTATTTGGCCGTGGCATAGGAAGGTCAGCCATCTTAATTTCAGAGGTGGTTGGAAGTGGGCAGAATCTCCCAGGCTGACTACTTGCCACCTTTTCTCAGTGGGGGAGCGCCACCCTGAGTGTAGAAATGGTGTGTGTTATATGCACAGTGGGCAGACACTCCTGTGGAGGTGAGGGGGGTGGGGGGTGGTGGTGGGAGGGGTGCTGTCAATAAAATGTTGAAACTACCTCACCTCAGTCATGATCTGCTTTGTTAATGTGAGTGGAGATTTGAGTGCAGAAGCAGGAATGTTTTGCTGTAGTTGTTCCAAGGCTATGCTCCGACCACACCTGAAATAGTGTGTGCGCACTGATTGATTGATTTACTGTCATGTGTACCGAAGTCCAGTGAAAAGTCCAGTTTATGAGCAGTATGTACAAATCATAGGGTGTAGAAAACTTAGTCAGAGACATGTAGGTTATGTCGCACAGGGCATGCGCTAGGCAAGATTAGATTAGATTACATTACAGTGTGGAAGCAGGCCCTTCGGCCCAACAAGTCCACACCGACCCGCCGAAGCGCAACCCACCCAGACCCCTACATTTACCCCTTACCTAACACGACGGACAATTTGGCATGGCCAATACACCTGACCTGCACATCTTTGGACAGTGGGAGGAAACCGGAGCACCCGGAGGAAACCCACGCAGACACGGGGAGAATGTGCAAACTCCACACAGTCAGTCGCCTGAGGCGGGAATTGAACCCGGGTCTCTGGCGCTGTGAGGCAGCAGTGCTAACCACTGTGCCACCGTGCCACCCACAGTGGCCCAAGATCAACATTAGCAAGTATCCTTGTCCAAGGAAAGATGTTCTGGCTAAAGACGGAGTGCAACAAAGGTTTACCAGACTGAGTCCTGGGATGACAGGACTCACATAAGAAGAGAGACTAGATCAGTTAGGATGATATTAGCTGAAGTTCAGAAGAATGAGGGAACTTTAATAGAAATCTATAAAATTCAAACAAGACCAGACAGACGAAATATGTTCCTGGTGAGTGGGGAGTCCAGAAATAGGGTTCACTGTCTAAGGATATGGGGTAGGCCATTCAATACTGAGATGAGACAGATTTCTTTACCCAGAGAACAGTGAGCCTGTGAAATTCTCTAACACAGAAAATGACTGAGGCCAAATCATCGAATATTTTCAAGAAGGAGTTGCATATAGTTCATAGGATATCAAAGGGTAATGGGAGAGAGTGGGAACAGGGTTCTGTGCTTAATGATGAACCATGGTCATATTGAATGGTGATACAGGATAAAAGGGCCGAATGGCCAACTTATGCTTCGATTTTCGAAGTATCTATATTTCTAATTGCTCATTCGAGATTCCGATAGACTAAGAGAAGGGACTGAAATCACCAACCTGTAGTATTTCTCCTGGTTTGGACCCCAATCTCTCCTCAACCTGAGTACAATGAACACCCCCCCCCCCCCCCCCCCCGCAACTACCCAGTGCCATAGGCCTCAGGCTCTGGGCTCTGGCTCCAGGGTCCAAGCTCCGTGCTCCAGGCCCCAGTTTTTGGATTTTGATGATCACCACTCTGTGCACACGCACCCTCCCCCCCCCACCCCCGGGGGGGGGCAAAAGGAGTCTCCACACAATTCTCAGATCCAATTACCTCCAACTAGTTGAAATGCTGAACTGAGGACATCAAGAGAACAAACAAAGACGTAAAGAAAAGTAATGAGCAGAATGATCATGACAATCCTTTTCAAGACTTGTTTCACCTTTCCAACTCGATCCAATTCTGTAAAAGGACAAAACGAACATGAAGGAACGAGCCGGAGGGTGAGAGTTGTTTGATAAACAGTTAGGACAGAGAGTTTGTTTACCGCTCCATCGGGGTCCCTGGCTCTCGAGCTGGGGAAGTGCCCACGGATCATCCTCTTCATCCTCCACTGCCTCCTTCACACCATTATCCTCCAGTCGGACAGTATCAGCTACTGTTACCACATTCTCTGTCACAAAACAGGGAGAGAAGTGTTATTTTTTATTTCAGACTAGCTAACGGTTTGACACAATTACAATCCACTTAGGAAAGGGCACTGATTCTCAAGTCCCAGCAATCCTGAGGTCACCAAAAAAGTTAATGATTTAATCAACGTTTGTAAAGTTGGACTGTGTGTGTTGGAACCACATTAACAGAAAACATTGACCAGCTTCCTGTACTTAACAATAACTACTGTTTATTACAAATTAATACATTTTAATCAAAGTAAACAAATATGGACTATCAACGCATGGTTCTACTAACTAAATCTCTTAAACTCTTTTAAAACCTTTACTCTCCTTGGAGAAGGAGCACGCGGTGTCCACCAACACCCTGGAGTTGTGACTGGCCACTCGAGTGTTTCCTTAAAAAAAAATAAAACCTTTGCTCTCACACTCACTCTCACACACACGCTTTCTCTCACTCACTCACTCTCAGAGACAGACACAGACAAACTAAAAAATACATTGGTTTTATGGATGGAGGTTAAAATGACTAAAAGACACAGTTCAGTACGACTAGTCCACAGAGGTTCATGGGGATATAGGTAAGTGATAGCCTAGTGTTATTAATGCTAGATTTATTAATTCAGAGACCCAGATAATGTTCTTGGGGCCTGGGTTCAAATCCTGCTGTGGCAGATGGTGGAATTTGAGTTCAATAAAAATCTAGAAATAAAATCTGATGATGAGAATGACGAAACCATTGCTTATTTCTCAGGAAGAACCCACCAGGTTAACTAATTGGTTTTAGGGAAGGAAATCAGCTGTCTTTACCTGATCTGGCCTACATGTGACTCCAGGCCAGTAGCAATGTGACTCTGAACTGCCCTCTGGGCAATTAAGGATGGGCAATAGATGCCAGGCCTAGCTAGTGACACCCATATCCCATGAATGAAGTGGGGAAAAGGAGGCACGGGGTGATTGGTACACAAAGCACAAAGTCTCTAAGGTACCGATTAAAGGCAACAACTTACAACAACAATTGACGAAGATGATTGGTCTCCCTTCAGGCTTCATGCATTTGTATTACAGAGAGACACACAACCTGCCCTTCCAGCAATTCACAGGCTTCTCGTTCTATTGTTTCCACTCACAAACTGTTCAGTCACTCAGGAACCAATCAGAGCATTGTTCTTGGGCTGATGTTCTTTGGCATCTATGACTGGTCACAGCTCAATCAGCCATATGTTGCTGGCCAAATCTCATTCTATACCCAGACGGTGCCATGTTGCATCCAAACAGCTCCCCCAACCACTTGAACAAAGCAGCAGTGTAAACACCACATACAATGAGTTTCAGCAACTTATTTTAAAAAGTGTATCAATTCCTTCCATAACCCTGGGGTTTTTAAACAGTCCTTCTTTTTCATTTCAGTCCACAATCAAAAGTGCAGAAAAATACAATTATATGGCCTTTGCTGCACAAATGAGTTATTTGGCCCATTATCCCCTCAGACTGAGGCTTTGCCCTGTGTTTAGATTCCCCAGCCCAGGAGAAACAACCTCTCAGTGTGGACTGTCCTGACAAACAGTGTCAAACTGTTCCTGAGTCTTGTATATCTCAATGAGATCACCTCTCATTTTTCTAAACTCCAGTGAGCGTAGGCGAACGTGATCTCAGTCTTGATGAAGGCCGTTTGTCTGAAACTTCGACTCTTCTGCTCTTCAGATGCAGCTTTTCCACTGCCACACTCTCAATCACTGTAAGTATAGGTCCACTCTCTCAGCATAGGTTAATTTGCTCACCCCGTGAATCAATCCAGTGAATATCAGCATATTCTTTCCTCAATCTGAACATTAAAACTATCTACAAAGCTCCAGATGTCATAGAATTCTTACATTTCCCATGGCTAATCCACCCTAACCTACACATCCCAGGGTATTATGGGCAATTTAGCATGGCTAATCCACCCTAACCTACACATCCCTGGGCATTATGGGCAATTTAGCATGGCTAATCCACCTAACCTACACATCCCCGGGCATTATGGGCAATTTAGCATGGCTAATCCACCCTAACCTGCACATCCCCAGGCATTATGGACAATTTAGCATGGCTAATCCACCCTAACCTACACATCCCTGAGCCCTATGGGCAATTTAGCATGGCTAATCCACCCTAACATCTTCAAAGTGTTGGAGGAAACTGAAACACCCGGAGGAAACCCACACAGACACAGGGAAAATGTGTAATCTCCACACAGACACGGGGAGAATATGTAATCTCCACACAGACACGGGGAGAATGTGTAATCTCCACACAGACACGGGGAGAATGTGTAATCTCCACACAGACACGGGGAGAATGTGTAATCTCCACACAGACACGGGGAGAATGTGTAATCTCCACACAGACATGGGGAGAATGTGTAATCTCCACACAGACACGGGGAGAATGTGTAATCTCCACACAGACATGGGGAGAATGTGTAATCTCCACACAGACACGGGGAGAATGTGTAATCTCCACACAGACACGGGGAGAATGTGTAATCTCCACACAGACATGGGGAGAATGTGTAATCTCCACACAGACATGGGGAGAATGTGTAATCTCCACACAGACACGGGGAGAATGTGTAATCTCCACACAGACACAGGGAGAATGTTTAATCTCCACACAGACACGGGGAGAATGTGTAATCTCCACACAGACACGGGGAGAATGTGTAATCTCCACACAGATACAGGGAAAATGTGTAATCTCCACACAGATACAGGGAGAATGTGTAATCTCCACACAGACACGGGGAGAGTGTGTAATCTCCACACAGACACGGGGAGAATGTGTAATCTCCACACAGACACTGGGAGAATGTTTAATCTCCACACAGACACGGGGAGAATGTGTAATCTCCACACAGACATGGGGAGAATGTGTAATCTCCACACAGATATGGGGAGAATGTGTAATCTCCACACAGACACGGGGAGAATGTGTAATCTCCACATAGACACGGGGAGAATGTTTAATCTCCACACAGACATGGGGAGAATGTGTAATCTGCACACAGACACGGGGAAAATGTGTAATCTCCACACAGACACGGGGAGAATGTGTAATCTCCACACAGACACGGGGAGAATGTGTAATCTCCACATAGACACGGGGAGAATGTTTAATCTCCACACAGACATGGGGAGAATGTGTAATCTGCACACAGACACAGGGAAAATGTGTAATCTCCACACAGACACGGGGAGAATGTGTAATCTCCACACAGACATGGGGACAATGTGTAATCTCCACACAAACACGGGGAGAATGTGTAATCTCCACACAGACAAGGGGAGAATGTGTAATCTCCACACAGACATGGGGAGAATGTGTAATCTCCACACAGACACGGGTGCAATCGAACCCATGTCTCTGGTGCTGTGAGGGAGCAATGCTAACCACTGAGCCACCACAACACCCCCTGTTGTCTCACTGAAACCCTTTGGAGTTATCAGGAGACTTTGTTCTTCTACTCCAACCACTTTGCAATTCAGTCTAACATGCAATTTTCTGATTGCTTTCCGTACCTGCAGACCAACTCTCCCTGGTCCTTTCACAGGAAGAGCTAAGTCTTTCTGAACTTCAACTTCAACATACTTTCTAAGAAATGTTCACTTTTCCTATTGTGACAATCAAGTGCATACATTCATATTCCCTCCATAATATTCCATTTACCATCTTGTTCTCCACTCACTTACTCTACAAGTGTTTCATTGCAGCTTCTTACTGTCCTCCTCACAGACTACCTTTGCATCATTGCTGTCTTTCCTCCTATTTTACTCACAGTCTGAGATAATTGACAGGAGATTACAGTTCAGTTTGTAACACATCTCTCCCTTTGAAGTCCTGCTTCTTGAAGCCATCTGGGTCTCCCTCAAGCCTGAGGATAATCCTCACAGGTGTCCCAGATAGCCAACAAATTACATTGCTCACAAATGGACATGCTCAGTCACATTTGACTCTATGTCTCTTTTGTAATTAGAAGGTTACTGTGTCGGTAGGTGATCCAGGGTCCAGTGTTGTCATGACAATATAGGTGGCTTATATAATGCTATTTTAATTATAAAATAGATGCAGTGCAGATAAATGATAAAGAGTGCAGACATAAATTTCGAGGAACAGTTTGACACTGTTTGTCAGGACAGTCCACACTGAGAGGTTGTTTCTCCTGGGCTGGGGAATCTAAACACAGGGCAAAACCGCAGTCTGAGGGGATAATGGGCTGATCATTTCAGATTGAGGAGGGTTTTAAAAGATTATGAATTATAGGAACTTTCTGTTCCTTGTTGGTTCTGAATTGAGTGTATTCAAGACTGGGATTGATATAAAACATGTTATTCCTTGTTTCTTTGTCTAAATCACTATAGATTGTATTTAGCCCATAATACAGCTTTGATCCTTGCAGCTCCACTGGTTTCAGCCTGCCAACTTGAAATATCCTCTTCTCTGCTTTCCATCTCCCCCAAATGCTGTCATGTTGCTCCCATCTCCATGAGCCCCTATGTTGTGGGTTAACCTTTTGCATGGTATCTTACTGAATGAGGAAACTGGGAGAATTGAACAGTGACCTCAACAGCCAAACGCAAGAGCTGGTGAAGAGAGATGGAGTGATCTCTGATAGTCATACACTCACAAAATCCCTACAGTGTGGGAGTAGGCCATTCGGCCTATTGAGTCTTCATTAACCCTGCAGAGAGCATCCTGTCCTTGTTAGGGATGTACTGTGTGATGATCCTGTGGCTTTAAGAGGTTATTTTGTCCTTTTTATTTTGAAGAGCAGTTGTAAGGCAAAGATGTGGAGCAGTCTACCAAAACCACTTGAGTAAACAGCTTAGGAGGCCTTGGGTTTTTTTTAACAGCTTGAATGGGTGTGGCCAGCTCTCACAGGTTAGGATTCCTGGGTCTTGGTTTCTCAGTACCATCAGAAGCTATTGGGGTCTCAACAGAGTTGGAAGCTTCAGTAAATATCTCCTGGCTGCTACTCTCTGAATTTTCACTCGTTTTTTTTGCTCATGGATTGAAGAACTGCATGTGAGAAGAGTGAATAAGTAATAGGTACTATATCTATTATTCACTTAAGCTTTCCAATTGAGTTAAATTATTCTAAGTTGTTCTTTCTTTTGCTTGTATTTTAACTATGGTGTTTAAGTAAATTATGCTTTTGCTTAATGTTGTGTACTTTGACCAGTCGCATCACGTCTGGAACACAGCACTTCATATTTACCTAAAAATAAGATAAAAGTTGGGGCTTAGGTTAATGCCTTAAAATATTTTGAGGGGGGGGGGTCTGGTCTGGTCCGTAACAACTTACAGAAAACTCAGTTCAGTACAATGTGGGGGGAAAAAAGGGTTTTGCAGAAATATCTAAAGTCAGGCAGCAGTCAGTCCTCAGTGAGGGGAGGCCACTCTCCCAGAGAGAACCTGAGAGGCATCTTCTGATGGGCAGAATGGAGCCCTGAAACACAAAGCTCATGACGCCACAAACCAGACAGGGAGGGACTCAATGAGGAAAGCAACAACGAGTTGGGAAAGGAAGAAGGCAGCTCCGTGGGGGCAGGGAGACCCTGATGTCATGGGTCTCCCAGCACATCCTAGTTTGTGGATTTTGGGAAAGACGTGGAAAGGGGCTACTCAGGAGAGGCTGCCATGAGGTTTGTGGCTGAGTCATGAGGAGGTAAGGTGAGATGAGTGACAGACCCTGGAGGCTTGGTGTTTGGTGGTGGGCCTACAGTCCAGGAGAAGACAGGAGGAGGTGACAGACGTAGTTATCAACTGAGGCCTTTTTGCGACCTAATAAATAAGAGAGTGTGAAATATGTCAAATAACAATTCTGCTGGATTTGACAGGCTATTTGATACAAGTTAGGATCGCTACATACCTGTGACCAATGCTGGAGTCGGATCAATTTTCTCTGAATCACCAAAGCTGAACTCATCAGAAGGAATGCGGCTGATGTTAAATGGAGGCATTCTGGTGGTGAGCACTGTGAATAAAAATAAAGTGTCTGTAATGAAGTGATATCTGCATAGCCCAACTGGAACCTGATCTATATTGCTACAGTCTGCCCTACACCTATTTGGTACATCTGTATCTGTACTGTGTCAACTCTATATTTATGTCTGCACTCTTTATCATTTATCTGCACTGCATCTATTTTATTTTCAAAAGTAACATTGTAAAAGACATTTATATTGTCATGACAACACTGGACCCTGGATCACCTACTGACACAGTGAACCTCTAATTACAAAAGAGACAGAGTCAAATGTGACTGAGAATGTCCATTTGTGCGCAACGTAATTTGTAGGCTATCTGGGACACCTGTGAGGATTATTCTCAGTCTTGAGGGAGACCCAGATGGCTTCAAAGAACAGGACTTTAAAGGGAGAGATGCGTTACAACTGAACTGTAATCTCCTGTCAATTATCTCAGACTGTGAGTAAAATGAGAGGAAAGACAGCAATCTGGACAAGAGTCATATTTCTCACATACACTCACATACACACACACACACACGTACACACACTCTCTCACACACACACACACACACACACACACATGCGCGTACACACACTCTCACACACACACACATACACACACACATACACACACACACACTCACACACACACATACACACACACACTCACACACACACATACACACACACATACACTCTCTCACACACACACACACGCACTCACACTCTCTCACACACACACATACACACACACACTCACACACACACATACACACACTCACACACACACACACACACACTCACACACACACACACACATACACACACACACTCACACACACACACACACACACACACACACACACAAACCAAAGAATTGGCTCCAGGAAAGATGTTATTAAACTGGAAAGAGTGAAGAAAAATGTACAAGGATGTTGCCAGGACTCAGTAGTCTGAGTTTTAGGGAGAGATTGGCTAAGTTAGTACTTTTTTCTTCAGGACTTCGGAGACTGAGGCGGGGGTGGGGGAGGGATCTTACAGAAGTGTAGAAGATCATGTGAGGCCTGGACAGAGTGAATGCACTCAGTCTTTTTCCCTGGGGTTAGGGAATTGAAGACTAGAGGGCATCAGTTTAAGGTGAGAGGGAAAAGAATAAAAGGGAACTTGAGGGGCAACTCTTTTTACACAGAGGGTGGTATGCATATGGAATGAGCTGCCAGTAGAAGTGGTTGAGGTGGATACATTAATAATATTTAAAAGGCATTTGGACAACTACATGGATAGGAAAGGACTCAAAGGATATGGGTCAAGTGCAGGGAAATGAGGTTAGCATGGGGTCAGACATTTTGGTCGGCATGGACCAGTTTGGGCCAAAGGGCCTGTCTCCATGCTGCAGGACTCTATGACTGTATGACTCTAATATGGCTTTGTGTGTGGGAAATCATGTCTCACAAACTTGATTGAGTTTTTTGAAGAAGTAACAAAGAAGATTGATGAGGGCAGAGCAGTAGATGTGATCTATATGGACTTCAGTAAGGCATTCGACAAGGTTCCCCATTGGAGACTGATTAGCAAGGTTAGATCTCCTGGAATACAGGGAGAACTAGCCATTTGGATACAGAACTGGCTCAAAGGTAGAAGACAGAGGGTGGTGGTGGAGGGTTGTTTTTCAGACTGGAGGTCTGTGACCGATAGAGTGCCACAAGGATCAGTGCTGGCCCCTCTACTTTTTGTCATTTACATAAATGATTTGGATGCGAGCATAAGAGGTACAGTTAGTAAGTTTGCAGATGACACCAAAATTGGAGGTGTAGTGGACAGCGAAGAGGGTTACCTCAGATTACAACAGGATCTTGATCAGATGGGCCAATGTGCTGAGAAGTGGCAGATGGAGTTTAATTCAGATAAATGCGAGGAACTGCATTTTGGGAAAGCAAATCTTAGCAGGACTTATACACTTAATGGTAAGGTCCTAGGGAGTGTTGCTGAATAAAGAGACCTTGGAGTGCAGGTTCATAGCTCCTTGAAAGTGGAGTCACAGGTAGATAGGATAGTGAACGTGGCGTTTGGTATGCTTTCCTTTATTGCTCAGAGTATTGAGTACAGGAGTTGGGAGGTCATGTTGCGGCTGTACAGGACATTGGTTAGGCCACTGTTGGAATATTGCGTGCAATTCTAGTCTCCTTCCTATCGGAAAGATGTTGTGAAACTTGAAAGGGTTCAGAAAAAATTTACAAGGATGTTGCCAGGATTGGAGGATTTGAGCTACAGGGAGAGGCTGAACAGGCTGGGGCTGTTTTCCCTGGAGCATCGGAGGCTGAGGGGCGACCTTATAGAGGTTTACAAAATTATGAGGGGCATGGATAGGATAAATAGACAAAGTCTTTTCCCTGGGGTCGGGGAGTCCAGAACTAGAGGGCATAGGTTTAGGGTGAGAGGGGAAAGATATAAAAGAGACCTAAGGGGCAGCTTTTTCACACAGAGGGTGGTACATGTATGGAATGAGCTACCAGAGGAAGTGATGGAGGCTGGTACAATTGCAACATTTAAGAGGCATTTGGATGGATATATGAATAGGAAGGGTTTGGAGGGATATGGGCCGGGTGCTGGCAGGTGGGACTAGATTAGGTTGGGATATCTGGTCAGCATGGATGGGTTGGACCGAAGGATCTGTTTTCATGCTGTACATCTCTATGACTCTATGACTCTAAGTACACATATTCATGTCCAGCCTCAGGAAGGAGAGATCACCCAACCAGCTTTGCTTCTAATCCTCTAGGTGAGGGATTGGGTATTTATCCAGCTGTGAGAAGTGGTTCACCAAACAGAGAAAAACCAGAGAATTTCTGGAAACATATGTTCTATATTCTATTCTATGTTCTATGGCACTCATCCATGGGCTCCATCAGTAAACATATAGACCTCATCCAATATACCGACCACTGCAACGTACAACTGGAAACGGTAACTGAAAGCAGCAGGAATGAAACCAAATAAATTCCACAGGACGCTCCACCGCATTGAGGATGTAACAAAAAAGGGATGAAAGGTCTGAAAACCAACTCCCCAGCTCAGCAAACATACCCATAACAATTGGGTTATCGTTTATTTAAAATCCCCACAAAGGCAAACCGACCCATCAGGGTTTCATAATCTGTACAACCACAAACTGGACTGGTTTGATGATTCCTTTGTCTTCCAGCCTCCTGATTTTTGCCTTTACTTTTGCCCAAAGGGCAAATGGCACTGGGCAGGACTGATAGATTTATGGAATTGCTTCCTGGTCAACATGCAAGGTGGCCTTGGCTTCTTTCATTAGCCCCTAGCCCTTCCTGAAAAAATGTCCAGGCGTTTAATTAGAACTTCACTCAGGCAGCCATTTTCCAATCGAAAAATGTTGAGCCAATCAAGTTGAATCTTTCTCTACCAATTTCACCCCATCAGGCTTGGGCCCAAGTCTTTTACTACAATCAGTGCTGACTGAACCAGCTGCTTCTCATAAGAGGCCAGAACCAAAGTTGTCCCCTTAATCTATAGGGTTTCCCTGGTGTAGGTTCTCCATTCTGCTGAGATCTTACACAAACCAAGGGTTGAAGATTGGTTCTGCAAGCTCTGATACAGCCGTGCTGGTATCAACCTCCTTTCGAACTGGGTGGCCATTTAACTAGATATTTATCTTGATTGTTCTGATTGGATGTTGCTAAGCAATCTAACTGTTCCAAATCAGATGTAGGTGGTCTCTCCAGGAGTGCACTCCCCTAGATATCAGTCAATGAGTTCTCTTACTCACTTTAGGTCCAGGGACTCTTGCTGTCTTGAGTCCCCATTTGGGCAGCAACTATAATGGCTTGCTGGCCCGGATTCTCAAGAAAATTTTAACCATTTGGCCGAGGCTTGGCTTTGTTTGGGGGTTTTGCTGTGGGCTGACCTAGAGTCCCTCTGTTCAGGATATGTCGTGAGTGAGGCTCACTTTGTATGGTGTGATCTGCTTGTATGACACGCAAAACAAAATTTTTCACTGTACCCAGGTACGTGTGACAATAATAAATTAAATCAAGGGGCTTACCGCACGCTCAGTTGGACTGGTGAGGGTGTCCACTTCCATCGGCATACCCTATAACTCATTTGCTCCACTTGTCATATTTCCCAATGACAAAGCTGGTTGTATTGCCTGTTTGAAGTCTAGGTTAGCTCCAGCTAGTAGATGGTTTTGCATTGTTACATCATTAATCCCACATATCAAAATGGTCTTTCAACATTTATTAAGAGTCAATCCAAAGTCACATGCCCCTGCCAGTCACCTTAACCTCTTCAAAACTCCCAATACCGATACCCATGGTTCTCAAAATGCCGAGTAAAACCAATAATGCCTCAGAGTTAGGGGAGGCTTTGGGTCATGGTATTCCTGACCTAAATTCGTCAACAGTGGATGGTTTTGTTATCTGGTGCCTCAGGGAAAGATCGGCTCCTAACCACCGAAAAGCAGCAGGTCGACACACTGTCAGGAGAGTTGCTCGTAGCTTTTAGTGTGCCTCAATGTCATTTACCCAGAAAGTTCTTTCCACATACTGGGCCCAGTCTTCAATGGCAGTGTGGAACGAGTCAAACTTTCCAAAAAAACAACATGATGCCAGAAATGCTTACCCCAACTCAAAGACGATTGTTGTGAGCGAATCTCTTCAGGGCTGTGTTTACCTCTCATCACCGCTGAAATAACTCCACAAAAGACGGATATTTGTCCAAGCCACCCTCTATTTACACGTGCACAGTACATGACTGACCCAGCTAGCTCAGAGCCAGCTCTCACAGTGAACAGAACCTCTGTCAGTCAGGGCTCCCTGATTGGACCAGATTAACAGCCCCAATCAGGGAACCCATATTCTATGAGGCCCACCTGGCTGACCTTGTTACAATCACAACATTAACCTTGTTTTGGCTAACCGAGGGTCCTCCAGTACCCTGCCCTGCCCTGCCCTGCCCTGCTAAATCCCAGGATGTTGTAGCCTTTATTCACTGCTCCCTCAACATCTCTGTTGGGTGTCGCTAACTGATACACATTCACCCAACTCCAGCTTTCTGTGCTCCTGCAACCCCTTCACAATGATACATACCCGTTACATTATGTTGTTATCTTCAAATAAAAATTATCTAGTAAATCGTTGAAAGTAAACCTATTAAACTAACCACCATTCTATACCACTCACCCTTAGACTTACTAACCCCCCTCCCTGACTCTCACACTCACTAACCCCCTCACACACACTCACTATCCCCCTCCCTGACTCACTCACTCACTAACCCCCTCACACACACTCACTATCCCCTTCCCTGACTCACACACTTACTAACCCCCTCACACACACTCACCAACCCCCTCACACACACTCACTAACCCCCTCACACACACTCACTATCCCCCTACCTGACTCTCACACTCACTAACCCCCTCACACACACTCACTATCCCCCTCCCTGACTCACACACTCACTAACCCCCTCACACACACTCACTATCCCCCTCCCTGACTCTCACACTCACTAACCCCCTCACACACACTCACTATCCCCCTGCCTGACTCACACGCTCACTACCCCCTCACACACACTCACTATCCACTTCCCTGACTCACACACTCACTAACCCCCTCACACACACTCACTATCCCCCTACCTGACTCACACACTCACTAACTCCCTCACACACTCACTATCCCCCTCCCTGACTCACACACTCACTAACTCCCTCACACACTCACTATCCCCCTGCCTGACTCTCACACTCACTAACCCCCTCACACACACTCACTATCCCCCTACCTGACTCTCACACTCACTAACCCCCTCACACACACTCACTATCCCCCTACCTGACTCTCACACTCACTAACCCCCTCACACACACTCACTATCCCCCTCCCTGACTCACACACTCACTAACCCCCTCACACACACTCACTATCCCCCTACCTGACTCACACGCTCACTACCCCCTCACACACACTCACTATCCACTTCCCTGACTCACACACTCACTAACCCCCTCACACACACTCACTATCCCCTTCCCTGACTCACACACTCACTAACTCCCTCACACACACACTATCCCCCTGCCTGACTCTCACACTCACTAACCCCCTCACACACACTCACTATCCCCCTCCCTGACTCTCACACTCACTAACCCCCTCACACACACTCACTATCCCCCTCCCTGACTCTCACACTCACTAACCCCCTCACACACACTCACTATCCCCCTGCCTGACTCTCACACTCACTAACCCCCTCACACACACTCACTATCCGTTTCCCTGACTCACACACTCACTAACCCCCTCACACACACTCACTATCCCCCTCCCTGACTCTCACACTCACTAACCCCCTCACACACACTCACTATCCCCCTACCTGACTCTCACACTCACTAACCCCCTCACACACACTCACTATCCCCCTGCCTGACTCACACGCTCACTACCCCCTCACACACACTCACTATCCCCCTCCCTGACTCACACACTCACTAACTCCCTCACACACTCACTATCCCCCTCCCTGACTCACACACTCACTAACTCCCTCACACACACTCACTATCCCCCTCCCTGACTCTCACACTCACTAACCCCCTCACACACACTCACTAACCCCCTCACCTTCAAACGCACTGTCCCCCTCACTGTCACAATCCCCCTTTCTAACCCTCACCCTCACTGTCTCCCTCACCCTCATACTCGTTAACCTCCTCCCTCACTCTCAAACTCACCCTCACCCTCCCTGACCGTCGCACACACCATCAGACCATTCATATACTAACTGGCGGACTGACAGTGACTCTGGCTGGGTGTATCTCAGGAAAATACACAGACACTCCGAACAGTGTAGTGCCCACTCTGAGCATCTTCGGTGTCAGGCACCGACTCACCCTTATCCTGTCACGGTATTAGAGACACATCGATACAATTTACAGACTTTTCATGAGTGGCACAGCCCTGAAACGAGAAGGTGGGACTCACAGGATTAGCCACAGTGATGAAGTGAAGCAGCAGTCCCACGCTCCGAGAGTTTGTTGTGTAGCTCTTACTGCATTGACAGGGCAGGTATCTGCTGTGAATTATTCAAGGATATTCTATCTTTATAGAGATTTACAGTGGTCAAAGTATTGTGCTACCTATGCACTTGTGAACAATAAGCAAACCATATCAGCTCCGCAATTAATATTTATCCAACTCTCCTGATAACTGGGCAAAAAGAACCTGATAAGGGGTTAATACTTTTATCGTTTTCTGGAGAGTTATCAGGGCACTTAATTATTGAATCGATATCCTCCACCAAGTTAATCCTGAATCAACTGCAGTAAAAGAGAAGTAACATTCCAAGCAGAATGGTTTGGAAAACTGTCCATTCCCTTATCTAACCCACAGGAAACTTTGGGGTGTAACATTGACACACTGGAAGGTGCTGAGTAAGTTCTGAAAGAAATCTGGGACGATCAATGACTCACTGCAAAATGAAAAACAGCAAAGCAATAGGACTCAGAGTGACATTATCAGGCCAGTGGATTATGAGGCTATTCAGGCCTCCATCTTGGGTGCTCAGGTTGGATCAGATCAGAGCAAAAGGGAAAAAAAGTCCTCAGGAATGACATGACAGTGCAACAATGTGCCCAAGGGAGTACATGCTTCAATGTTTTCCCACTCATATACACCAAACCTCATCCCTTTGTCATAGACACTGGAGTGTAGGGAGAGCTTTACAGCTCAGAAGTGAGAGAGCTGGGCAACTCTAGTGACTGGATTAGTGGTGCTGGAAGAGCACAGCAGTTCAGGCAGCATCCAAGTAGCTTCGAAATTGACGTTTCGGGCAAAAGCCCTTCGTCAGGAATAAAGCTCTAGTGATCAATGAAATTCGGCTCCTATTCCCGGAACGTGGTCTGGAATGTGGGGATGGACAGGGCGGTGCAGACCTGAGGAGATGTGCCCAAGGTCAGGGACTAAACAGGATTTATGCAATGGGCCAGCAGTTTACAACAGGGACCGATGGGATTAGTGAATAGGGACTGTGTACTGCTCGTGCGGAGAGGTTAACATATCAGCAGGTGGACTATACACTGTGTACCAGGATGATCAGGTGAAACCTGCCTCCGTTTTTGCTGATGCTCAACTCTGCCACTTTCCTGGCAGTTTTTGCCTTTGAGCTCTACAGCACTGGAATAGGCTATTTGGCCCAATTCATCCATGCCAACCAGGTTTCCGAAACTGAACTAGTCCCATTTGCCTGCATTTAGCCCATATCCCTCTAAACCTCTCCTATCCATAGACCTGTCCTAATGCCTTTTATATGTTGCAATTGTACCAGCCTCCACCATTTCCTCAGGCAGCTCATTCCATACATGTACCACCCTCTGGGTGAAAAAGTTGCCCCTTCGCTCCCTTCTAAATCTTTCTCCTCTCACCTTAAACCTATGCCTCTAGTTTTGGATTCCCCTGCCCTAGGAAAAAGACCTTTACTATTTACCCTAGCCATAACCCTCATGGTTTTATAAGGTCAAATCTCAACTTCCTACACTCCAGGGAAAAATGTCCTAGTCTATCCAGCCTCTCCTTATAAGCCAAACCCTCCAGTAACATCCTTGTAAATTGTTTTTGCACCCTTTCCAGTTTAATACCGTCCTTGCTGTAGCAGGGCAACTATGATTGTACAGAGATGTGGCTTTACCAATGTCTTTTACAGGTCCGACATGGCATCGCAACTCCTGTACTCGATGCTGCGGCCAGTGATGGCAAGTTCGACAATACTCCCCAAAGCCCTACCACTAACTGTGTGAGTCCTGTCCTGGTTTATCTTACCAAAATGCAACACCTTGTATTGATCTGCATTAATCTCCATCTGCCGTACCTCGGCCCACTGGTCCAGTTGATCAAGATCCTGTTGTACTCTTCTGCGCTGTCCACTATCCTACCAACCTGAATGCCAACACCATACTTACTAATCATGCCTCCTAATTTATTATCCAAAACCAGATGATGAACAAGAGTGGACCCAGCACCAATCCTTGCAGCACATAGGCCTCCTCTCTAAAAAACAACCCTCTGCCACCACCTAACATAAAGCCAATTTGGTATCCAATTGGCTAGCTGTCCCGGGATCCCATGTGATCTAACCTTCCTAACCAGTCTACCATGCAGAAGCTCGTCAAATGGCCCTGCTAAAGTCCATACAGACAGTGTCTACTGCTCCGCTCACACCTATTTTATTGGTCAAAAACAGAAATTGCTGGAAAACCTCAGTAGGTCAGGCAGCATCTGTGGAGAGAAAGCAAGAGTTAATGTTTTTGGTTCCAGTGACCCTTCTCCAGAACTGATGGTCACGAGGAAAGGGTTAGTATTTATACGGACAATGAGGATGGGGGTGGAGGGAGAGCAAGCAATAGTTGGAGGTAGAGCCCAAAGAGAAAGAAAAATAGCTGGACAGACAAAGGAGAGGTTAAAGGTCATTCCTAATTCCTCATTCCTGATGAAGGGCTCCTGCCCAAAACGTCAATTTTCCTGCTGCTCGGATGCTGCCTAATCTGCTGTGCTTTTCTAGCACCTCCCTAATCTTGGTTAAACGTCAGTCAAGGGGAATGAACAGCTGCTAATGGGGACTATCAGCAGCTGACAATGGCTTACCCCAAACAACTTTTGAAAATTCCTATCCAATACCATCAAAATGGATCTTGCACCAATTTAGAATTTTAACTTGTGGATCAGATCTATCCTTTTCCGTAAATATTTTAAAGTTAATAGAATTTATGATCATTGG
Source organism: Chiloscyllium punctatum (assembly GCF_047496795.1). Classification (NCBI taxonomy): domain Eukaryota; kingdom Metazoa; phylum Chordata; class Chondrichthyes; order Orectolobiformes; family Hemiscylliidae; genus Chiloscyllium; species Chiloscyllium punctatum. Next base: position 39,341,350 of record NC_092787.1, on the reverse strand, counting down.
TCCCAAGATGCTCTCCCACTAACACCTCAGTCATTTGCCCTGTCACTTGCCCTGCCTTATTTCGCAAGAGAAGGTCAAGTTTTGCTCTTTCTCCAGTAGGACCATCTACACATTGATTGAGAAAGTTCTTTTGAACAGACTTAACAAATTCCTCCCCATCTAAGCCCTCAACACTATGGCAGGCCCAGTATTTGTTTGGAAAGTTAGAATACCCTATTGTTCCAACTTTATTATTCTTACAGCTATCCGCGACACCCCCTACAGATTTGCTCCTCAAAATCATGCTGACTATTGGGGTGGAGTGGGTGGGGGGGGGGGGGGGGAGTGGAGGGTGAAGCAACAATCCCATCAAAGTGATCACCTCCTTCCTATTTCTCAGTTCCATCCATATAACATCACTGGGCGACCCCTCAGGAATATCTTTTCTCAGTACTGCTATGATGTTCTCCCTGATCAAAAACTCCACTCCCCCTCTCTTACTTTCCCTTCTATCCTTTCTTTGGCACCTACACCCTGGAACATTGAGCTGCTAGTCCTGTCCTTCCCTCAGCCATGTTTCTATAATGGCCAAGATGTCCCAGTGCCATGACCCCATCCCTGCCCTGAGTTCACCTGTCTTACCTGAGAGGCCTCTTGCATCGAAATAAATGCTGTTTAACTCATGAGGCTTCCCTTGTTCCCCGCTGTGCTCGTGCCTCTTTTGTCTCAACAGCTCATTCCACCCTCCCCTCACCCGCTCCATTCTAGTCATAGTCATAGTCTTAGAGATGAACAGTCTAGTTTAAACCCTCCCTAAGTCAGTGCCAATGGATCCCACAGCCTTCCACTAGTCCTCAACCAAACTTGACTATAACTAGAATCGAATCGTTATTGTTCACATCATTCGGACTCACATTAGGTCATTAAACTCAATGGCTTTTTTTACAAATATCCAGTGGATTACTTATGTTTCTGATTCAATTAATTCATTGAATGTAAATTTCCTGTATGTCTTGCTGGGATTTGAACTCTGGGTTATTAGTCCAGTTGCAGTTATCATGTCCATATCTGTACAAAGGAGAAGGGTCAGCACAGAATTATATGAGCAAAGCGACTGTCTAACAGGGGAATGGACTGTGTAACAGGGGAATGGACTGTGTAACAGGGGAATGGACTGTGTAACAGGGGAATGGACTGTGTAACAGGGGAATGGGACTGTGTAACAGGGGAATGGGACTGTGCAACAGTGGAGTGGGACTGTGTAACAGGGGAATGGACTGTGCAACAAGTGAATGGACTGTCTAACAGGGGAATGGGACTGTGTAACAGCGGAGTGGGACTGTGTAACAGGGGAATGGGACTGTGTAACAGTGGAGTGGGACTGTGTAACAGGGGAATGGATTGTGCAACAGGTAAATATACTATCTAACAGGGGAATAGAACTGTGTAACAGGGGAATGGGACTGTGTAACAGGGGAATGGACTGCATAACAGGGGAATGGGACTGTGTAACAGCAGAGTGGGACTGTGTAACAGGGGAATGGGACTGTGTAACAGGGGAATGGGACTGTGTAACAGCGGAGTGGGACTATGTAACAGGGGAATAGATTGTGCGACAGGTAAATGAACTGTCTAACAGGGGAATGGGACTGTGTAACAAGGGAATAGGACTGTGGAACAGGGGAATAGGATTGTGTAACAGGGGAATGGGACTGTGTAACAGGGGAATGGACTGTGTAACAGGGGAATGGACTTCATAACAGGGAATGGGACGTGTAACAGCGGAGTGGGACTGTGTAACAGGGGAATGGACTGTGCAACAGGGGAATGGACTGTCTAACAGGGGAATGGGACTGTGTAACAGTGGAGCGGGACAGTGTAACAGGGGAATGGGACTGTGTAACAGCGGAGTGGGACTGTGTAACAGGGGAATGGATTGTGCAACAGGTAAATAGACTATCTAACAGGGGAATAGGACTGTGTAACAGGGGAATGGGACTGTGTAACAGGGGAATGGACTGCATAACAGGGGAATGGGACTGTGTAACAGCGGAGTGGGACTGTGTAACAGGGGAATGGGACTGTGTAACAGCGTGAGTGGGACTGTGTAACAGGGGAATGGATTGTGCAACAGGTAAATGGACTGTCTAACAGGGTAATAGGGCTGTGTAACAGGGGAATAGGACTGTGTAACAGGGGAATTGGATTGCATAACAGGGGACTGGGACTGTGTAACAGGGGAAGGAGACTGTGTAACAGGGAAATGGACTATGTTACAGGGGAATGGGACTGTGTAACAGGGGAATGTGAATGAGTAACAGGGGAATGGGACTTTGTAATAGAGGAATGCCACTGTGTAACAGGGAAGGGGACTGGGTAACAGGGAAATGGACTATGTTACAGGGGAATGGGATTGTGTAACAGGGGAATGTGACTATGTAACAGTAGAATGGGATTGTGTACCAGGGGAATGGGTCTGTGTAACAGGAAAATGGACTGTGTAACAGGGGAATGGAAGTCTGTAACTGGGAATGGGACTCTGTAACGGGGAATGGGACTGTGTGTAACAGGGGAATGGGACCGTGTAATAAGGAACGGGATTGTGTAACAGGGAAATGGACTGTGTAATGGGGAATGGGATTGTGTAACAGGGGAATGGGAGTGTATAACAGGGGAATAGACTGTGTAACAGGGAAATGGGACTGTATAATAAGGAACGGGATTGTGTAATAGGGGAACGGACTGTGTAATGGGGAGTGGGACTGTGTAACAGGGGAATGGGATTGCATAACAGGGGAATGGGACTATGTAACAGGGTAATGGGATTGCATAACAGGGGAATGGGACTGTGTAACAGGGGAATGGGACTTTATAATAAGGAACAGGATTGTGTAATAAGGGAATGGACTGTGTAACGGGGAATGGGACTGTGTAACAGGGGAATGGGACTGTGTAACAGGGGAATGTGACTGAGTAACAGGGGAATGGGACTGTGTAACAGGGGAATGTGACTGAGTAACAGGGGAATGGGACTGTGTAACAGGGGAATGTGATTGAGTAACAGGGGAATGGGACTGTGTAACAGGGGAATGTGACTGAGTAACAGGGGAATGTGACTGAGTAACAGGGGAATGGAACTGTGTAACAGGGGAATGGGACTGTGTAACAGCGGAGTGGGACTGTCTAACAGGGGAATGGGACTGTGTAACAGCGGAGTGGGACTGTCTAACAGGCAAATGGACTGTCTAACAGGGAAATAGGGCTGTGTAACAGGGGAATAGGACTGTGTTATAGGGGAATAGGACTGTGTAACAGGGGAATGGGACTGTGTAACGGGGAATGGACTGCGTAACAGGGAATGGGACTGTGTAACAGGGGAATGGGACTGTGTAACAGCGGAGTGGGACTGTGTAACAGTGGAAGGGGACTGCGTAATAGGAGAATGGACTGTGTAACAGGGGAATGGGAATGTGTAACAGGGGAATGGACGGTGTAACTGGCGAACGGGACTGTGTAACAGCAGAGTGGGACTGTGTAACAGGGGAATGGACTGTGTAACAGTGGAATGGGACTGTGTAACAGGGGAATGGACTGTGTAAGAGTAGAATGGAACTGTGTAACAGGGGAATGGACTGTGTAACAGGGGAATGGGATTGTGTAACAGGGGAATGGGATTGTGTAACAGGGGAATGGACTGTGTAACAGGGGAATGGGATTGTGTAACAGGGGAATGGACTGTGTAACAGGGGACTTGGACTGTGTATCAGGGGAATGGACTGTGTAACAGTGGAATGGGACTTTGTAACAGAGGAATGGGACTGTGTAACAGGGGAATGGACTGTGTAAAAGGGGAATGGGACTGTGTAACAGGGAATGGGACTGTACAACAGGGAAATGGGACTGTGTGACAGGGAACGGCATTGTGTAACAGGGAATAGGATTCTGTAACGGGGAATGGGACTGTGTAACAGGGGAATAGGACTGTGTAACGGAGGAATAGGACTGTGTAACAGGAGAATGAGACTGTGTAACAGGGGAATGGGACTGTGTAACAGGGGAATGGGCCATGTAACAGTGAAATGGATTATGTAACAGGAGAATGGGACTGTGTAACTGGGAATGGGACAGTGCATCAGAGGAATGGACTGTGTAACAGGGGAATGGGACTTTGTAACAGAGGAATGGGACTGTGTAACAGGGAAATGGACTATGTTACAGGGGAATGGGACTGTGTAACAGGGGAATAGGACTGTGTAACGGGGGAATAGGACTGTGTAACAGGAGAATGAGACTGTGTAACGGGGAATGGTATGTGTAACAGGGGAATGGACCATGTAACAGTGAAATAGATTGTGTAATAGGAGAATGGGACTGTGTAATGGGGAATGGGACTGTGTAACAGAGAAATGGACTGTGTAACGGGCAATGGGACTGTGCAACAGGGGAATGGACTGTGTAACGGGGAATGGGACTGTGCAAAGGGGAATGGACTGTGTAACAGGGGAATGGGACTTTGTAACAGAGGAATGGGGCTGTGTAACAGGGGAATGGACCATGTAACAGTGAAATGGATTGTGTAACGGGGAATGGGACTGTGTAACAGAGAAATGGACTGTGTAACGGGAAATGGGACTGTGCAACAGGGGAATGGACTGTGTAACAGGGGAATGCTGTATGATGTGGGAGCTGGCTGATCCCATTGTGAACGGCAGTGACCACATCTGCAGCAAGTGTTGGTTGCTGGAAGAACTCCGGATCAGAGTTGATGATCTGGAATCTGAGCTTCAAACACTGCGGCATATCCGGGAGGGGGAGAGTTACCTGGATGCTTTGTTTCAGGAGGCAATCACACCTGGGAGATTAAGTAATTCCCACTCAGCTAGTGATCAGGCACAAAAGAGTGTGACTGTAAGTGAGGCAGGTAGGGGGAACCAGAGTTCAGGGGTGGAGGAGCCTCAGCCCTTGACCTTGTCCAACAGGTACGAGATTCTTGCTCCCTGTTCGGATGAGGAAAAGGGCTCTGGACAGGATGAGCCAACTGACCAAGGCACCATGGTGCAGAAGGCCATTCAAGAGGGGGGAGCTAATAGACAAGTAGTGGTTTTAGGGGACTCTATAATTAGGGGGACAGATAGTATCCTTTGCAAGCCGGATCGGGAGTCTCGCATGGTGTGTTGCCTGCCCGGTGCCAGGGTGCGAGACATCTCTGACCGGCTTGAAAGGATATTGGAGCGGGAGGGGGAGGATCCAGTTGTTGTGGTCCACGTTGGTACCAACAACATAGGCAAGACTAGGGTGGAGGACCTGTTTGGGCATTACGAAGCACTAGGCAGGAAATTGAAGCACAGGTCCTCAAGGGTCATAATCTCCGGATTACTGCCCGAGCCACGTGCCAATTGGCATAGGGACAAGAAAATTAGGCAAGTAAACACGTGGCTAAGGGATTGGTGTGGGAAAGAGGGATTCCACTTCATGGGGCATTGGCATCAGTTTTGGAACAGGGGGGATCTGTACCGTTGGGACGGTCTCCACCTGAACCAATCAGGTACCAATGTTCTAGCGAAGAGGATAAATAGGGTGGGTCAGTAGGACTTTAAACTTATGAGTTGGGGGGAAGGGAAAGTGAAAGCGACAGGGAGTATGGAGGTAAATGGAAAGATAAGCAGCAGGATAGCATGTTTCCAGGCGGATTTAAAATTGAGGCAGACTGAGAATGCAGAAAAAAGCAAGGATAACTTAGGACATATGACTTCCAACATCTCTAATGATAAGGAAGTTAGCATTAAGGCACTTTACCTGAATGCTCGTAGCATTCATAACAAAGCCGATGAACTAATGGCACAGATAATAGTGAATGATTATGATGTAGTAGGCATCACAGAGACTTGGTTACAGGGGGGTCAGGACTGGCAGTTAAACCTCCATGGTTTTGCAACTTATCGAAAAGACAGAGAGGTGGGCAGAGGGGGTGGGGTTGCCTTGTTAGTTAAGAACAAAATTAAATCTATGGTATTGAATGACATAGTGTCGGATGATGTGGAGTCTGTGTGGGTGGAATTGAGGAACCACAAAGGCAAAAAAACCATAATTGGAGTTGTGTATAGACCTCCTAACAGTGGTCAGGACCAGGGAAGCAACATGTACCGGGAAATAGAGAAGGCATGTCAGAAAGGCAAGGTTACATTGATCATGGGAGACTTCAATATGCAGGTGGACTGGGTAAATAATGTTGCTAGTGGATCTAAAGAAAGGGAATTCATGGAATGCATACAGGATGGCTTTTTGGAACAGCTTGTCATGGAGCCCACAAGAGAGCAGGCTATTCTGGACCTAGTGCTTTGCAATGAACCAGACTCTATAAAAGATCTTAAAGTAAGGGAACCCTTAGGAAGTAGCGACCATAATATGGTAGAGTTCAGTCTGGAGTTTGAAAGGGAGAAGGCAAAATCTGATGTAATGGTGTTACAGTTGAATAAAGGTAATTATGAAGGCATGAGAGAGGAACTGACTAAAATAGACTGGAAGCAGAGGCTAACCGGGAAGACACTAGAGCAAAAATGGCAGGAGTTTGTAGGTATAATTGAGGACACTGTACAGAGGTTCATTCCCAAGAAAAGAAAGATTAACCGGGGAGGGATTAGACAACCTTGGCTGACAAAGGAAGTCAGGAAATGTATTAAAGAAAAAGAGAGATCCTATAAAGTGGCTAAGAACAGCGGGAAATCAGAAGATTGGGAAGGATACAAAAGCCAACAGAGGATAACAAAGAGTGTAATAAGAAATGAGAGGATCAAATATGAAGGTAGGCTAGCCAGTAATATTAGAAATAATAGTAAAAGTTTCTTTCAGTACATAAGAAACAAACGACAGGCAAAAGTAGACATTGGGCCACTTCAAACTGATGCAGGGAGCCTAGTGATGGGAGATAAGGAAATAGCAGGAGAACTTAACAAGTACTTTGCGTCAGTTTTCACAGTGGAAGACATGAGTAATATCCCAAAAATTAAAGGGTGTCACGGGGCTGAGTTGAGTATGGTTGCCATTACGAAAGAGATAGTGCTAGAAAAGTTAAAAAGTCTTAAAATTGATAAATCTCCTGGCCCCGATGGGATACACCCTAGAGTTCTGAGAGAGGTTGCTGAGGAAATAGCAGAGGCATTGGTTGAGATCTTTCAAGAGTCACTGGAGTCAGGAAAGGTCCCGGATGATTGGAAGATGGCTGTAGTAACCCCCTTGTTCAAGAAAGGATCAAGGCAAAAGATGGAAAATTATAGGCCAATCAGCTTAACCTCGGTTGTTGGTAAAATTCTAGAATCCATCATTAAGGATGAGGTTTCTAAATTCTTGGAAGAGCAGAGTCTGATTAGAACAAGTCAACATGGATTTAGTAAAGGGAGGTCATGCCTGACAAACCTGTTGGAATTTTTTGAAGAGGTAACAAGTAGGTTAGACCAGGGAAACCCAGTGGATGTGGTCTATCTGGACTTTCAAAAGGCCTTTGATAAGGTGCCACACGGGAGGCTGCTGAGCAAGGTGAGGGCCCATGGTGTTCGAGGTGAGCTGCTGGGATGGATTGAGGATTGGCTATCTAACAGAAGGCAGAGAGTTGGGATAAAAGGTTCTTTTTCAGAATGGCAGCCGGTGACAAGCGGTGTCCCGCAGGGTTCGGTGCTGGGGCCACAGCTGTTCGCATTATATATTAATGATTTGGATGAGGGAACCGGGGGCATTCTAGCGAAATTTGCCGATGATACGAAGTTAGGTGGACAGGCAGGTAGTACTGAGGAAGTGGGGAGGCTACAGAAGGATCTAGACAGGTTGGGAGAGTGGTCCAGGAAATGGCTGATGGAATTTAACGTGAGCAAGTGCGAGGTCTTGCACTTTGGCAAAAAGAATAAAAGCATGGACTACTTTCTAAATGGTGAGAAAATTAATAAAGCCAAAGCACAAAGGGATCTGGGAGTGCTAGTCGAGGATTCTCTAAAGGTAAACATGCAGGTTGAGTCTGTGATTAAGAAAGCGAATGCAATGTTGTCTCTAATCTCAAGAGGGTTGGAATATAAAAGCAGAGATGTACTACTAAGACTTTATAAAGCTCTGGTTAGGCCCCATTTGGAGTACTGTGTCCAGTTTTGGTCCCCACACCTCAGGAAGGACATACTGGCACTGGAACGTGTCCAGCAGAGATTCACACGAATGATCCCTGGAATGACAGGTCTAGCATATGAGGAACGGCTGAGGATACTGGGATTGTATTCGTTGGAGTTTAGAAGATTAAGGGGAGATCTAATAGAGACGTACAAAACAATACATGGCTTTGAAAAGGTGGATGCTAGAAAATTGTTTCTGTTAGGCGAGGAGACTAGGACCCGTGGACACAGCCTTAGAATTAGAGGGGGTCATTTCAGAACAGAAATGTGGAGACATTTCTTCAGCCAGAGAGTGGTGGGCCTGTGGAATTCATTGCCACGGAGTGCAGTGGAAGCCGGGACGCTAAATGTCTTCAAGGCAGAGATTGATAGGTTCTTGTTGTCTAGAGGAATTAAGGGCTACGGGGAGAACGCTCGTAAGTGGAGCTGAAATGCGCATCAGCCATGATTGAATGGCAGAGTGGACTCGATGGGCCGAATGGCCTTACTTCCACTCCTATGTCTTATGGTCTTATGGACTTTGTAACAGACGAATGGGACTGTATAACAGGGAAATGGACTATGTTACAGGAGAATGGGACTGTATAATAGGTGAATGGGAATGTATAACAGGGGAATGGGTCTGTGTAACAGGAGAATGGACTGTGTAACAGTGGCATGGGACTGTGTAACAGGGGAATGGACCATGTAACAGTGAAATGGATTGTGTAACAGGAGAATGGGACAGTGTAACTGGGAATGGGACTGTGTCACAGAGAAATGGGACAGTGCAACAGGGGAATGGACTGTGTAACAGGGGAATGGACTGTGTAACGGGAAATGGGACTGTGCAACAGGGGAATGGACTGTGTAACAGGGGAATGGGACTTTGTAACAGAGGAATGGGACTGTGTAACAGGGAAATGGACAATGTTACAGGGGAATGGGACTGTGTAACAGGGGAATGGGACTGTATAACAGGGAAATGGACAATGTTACAGGGGAATGGGACTGTGTAACAGAAGAATGGACTGTGTAACAAGGAAATGGGACTTTATAACAGAGGAATGGGACTGTGTAACAGGGGAATGGACCATGTAACAGTGAAATGGATTATGTAACAGGAGAATGGGACTGTGTAACAGGGAATGGGACTTTGTAACAGGGGAATGGGACTGTGTAACAGGGAAATGGACTATGTTACAGGGGAATGGGACTGTGTAATAGGTGAATGGGAATGTATAACAGGGGAATGGGTCTGTGTAACAGGAGAATGGACTGTGTAACAGGGGAATGGACCATGTAACAGTGAAATGGATTGTGTAACAGGAGAATGGGACTGTGTAACTGGGAATGGGACTGGGTAACAGAGGAATGGACTGTGTAACAAGGAAATGGGACTGTATAACAGGGGAATGGATTGTGTAATGGGGAATGGGTCTGTGTAACAGGGGAATGGGCTGTGTAACAGGGTAACAGGACTGTGTAACCGGGAAAGGGACTGTGTAACAGGGGAATAGGACTGTGAAACGGGGGAATAGGACTGTGTAACAGGAGAATGAGACTATGTAACGGGGAATGGAATGTGTAACAGGGGAATGGGACTGTGTAACAGGGGAATGGACCATGTAACAGTGAAATGGATTGTGTAACAGGAGAATGGGACTGTGTAACTGGGAATGGGACTGTGCAACAGGGGAATGGGACTGTGTAATAGGAGAATGGGAATGTATAACAGGGGAATGGGTCTGTGTAACAGGAGAATGGACTGTGTAACAGTGGCATGGGACTGTGTAACAGGGGAATGGACCATGTAACAGTGAAATGGATTGTGTAACAGGAGAATGGGACTGTGTAACTGGGAATGGGACTGTGTAACAGAGGAATGGACTGTGTAACAAGGAAATGGGACTGTATAACAGGGGAATGGATTGTGTAATGGGGAATGGATCTGTGTAACAGGGGAATGGGCTGTGTAACAGGGTAACAGGACTGTGTAACCGGGAAATGGACTGTGTAACAGGGGTATGGGACTTTCTAACAGAGAAGTGGGACTGTGTAACAGGGGAATGGACTGTGTAACAGTGGAATGGGACTGTGTAACAGGGGAATGGGACTGTGTAACAAGGGATTGGGACTGTGTAACAGGGGAATGGATTGTGTAATGGGGAATGAGTCTGTGTAACAGGGGAATGGATCATGTAACAGTGAAATGGATTGTGTAACAGGAGAATGGGACTGTGTAACGGGGAATGGGACTGTGTAACAGAGAAATGGACTGTGTAACGGGACTGTGTAACAGGAAATGGGACTGTGCAACAGGGAATGGACTGTGTAACAGGGGAATGGGACTTTGTAACAGAGGAATGGGACTGTGTAACAAGGAAATGGGAGTGTGTAACAGGGGAATGGATTGTGTAATGGGGAATGGGTCTGTGTAACAGGGGAATGGATTGTGTAATGGGGAATGGACTGTGTAACAGGGGAATGAGATTGTGTAACAGGGAATGGGACTGTGTAACAGGGGAATGGGACTGTGTAACAGGAGGATGAGACTGTGTAACAGAGGAATGGGACTGTGTAACAAGGAAATGGGAGTGTGTAACAGGGGAATGGATTGTGTAATGGGGAATGGGTCTGTGTAACTGGGGAATGGATTGTGTAATGGGGAATGGACTGTGTAACAGTGGAATGGGACTATGTAACAGGGGAATGGACTGTGTAACAGTGGAATGGGACTGTGTAATGGGGAATGGACTGTGTAACAGGGGAATGAGATTGTGTAACAGGGAATGGGACTGTGTAACAGGGGAATGGGACTGTGTAACAGGGGAATGGATTGTGTAACGGGGAATGGGTCTGTGTAGCAGGGGAATGGCACTGTGTAACAGGGGAATAGGACTGTGTAACAGGATGATGAGACTGTGTAACAAGGAATTATATGTGTAACAGGGGAATGGGACTTTGTAACAGAGGAATGGGACTGTGTAACAGGGGAATGGGTCTGTGTAACAGGGAAATGGACTGTATAAAAGGGGAATGGGACTGTGCAACAGGGGAATGGGACTGTGTGACAGGGAACGGCATTGTGTAACGGGGAATAGGATTCTGTAACGGGGAATTGGACTGTGTAACAGGGGAATAGGACTGTGTAACGGGAGAATAGGACTGCGTAACAGGAGGTTGAGAATGTGTAACGGGGAATTGGATGTGTAACAGGGGATTGGGACTGTGTAACAGGGGAATGGACCATGTAATATTGAAATGGATTGTGTAACAGGACAATGGGACTGTGTAACTGGGAATGGGACAGTACAACAGAGGAATGGACTGTGTAACAGGGGAATGGGACTTTGTAACAGAGGAATGGGACTGTGTAACAGGGAAATGGACTATGTTACAGGGGAATGGGACTGTGTAACAGGGGATTGGGACTGTGTAACAGGGGAATGGACCATGTAATATTGAAATGGATTGTGTAACAGGACAATGGGACTGTGTAACTGGGAATGGGACAGTACAACAGAGGAATGGACTATGTAACAGGGGAATGGGACTTTGTAACAGAGGAATGGGACTGTGTAACAGGGAAATGGACTATGTTACAGGGGAATGGGACTGTGTAACAGGGGAATGGGACTGTATAACAGGGGAATGGGTCTGTGTAATAGGAGAATGGACTGTGTAACAGTGGAATGGGACTGTGTAACAGGGGAATGGACTGTGTAACAAGGAAATGGGACTGTGTAACAGGGGGATGGATTGTGTAACGGGGAATGGGTCTGTGTAACAGGGGAATGGACTGTGTAACAGGGTAATGGGACTGTGTAACCGGGGAATGGTTTGTGTAACAGGGGTGTGGGACTTTCTAACAGAGGAATGGGACTGTGTAACAGGGGAATGGACTGTGTAACAGTGGAATGGGACTGTGTAACAGGGGAATGGGAATGTGTAACAGTGGAATGGGACTGTGTAACGTTAAATGGGACTGTGCAACAGGGGAATGGGACTGTGTGACAGGGAACGGCATTGTGTAACGGGGAATAGGATTCTGTAACGGGGAAAGGGACTGTGTAACAGGGGAATAGGACTGTGAAATGGGGGAATAGGACTGTGTAACAGGAGGATGAGACTGTGTAATGGGGAATTGTATGTGACACAGGGAATGGGACTGTGTAACAGGGGAATCGACCATGTAACAGTGAAATGGATTGTGTAACAGGACAATGGGACTGTGTAACTGGGAATGGGACTGTGTAACAGGGGAATGGACTGTGTAACGTTAAATGGGACAGTGCAACAGAGGAATGGACTGTGAAACAGGGGAATGGGACTTTGTAACAGAGGAATGGACTGTGTAACAGGGAAATGGGACTGTGTAACAGGGGAATGGATTGTGTAATGGCGAATGGGCCGGTGTAACAGGGGAATGGACTGTGTAACAGGGTAATGGGACTGTGTAACCGGGGAATGGACTGTGTAATGGTGGAATGGGACTGTGTAACAAAGGAATGGGACTGTGTAACAGGGGAATGGATTGTGTAACGGGGAATGGGACAATGTAACAGGGGAATGGACTGCGTAACAGTGGAATGGGACTGTGTAACAGGGGAATGAACTGTGTAACAGGGGAATGGGATTGTGTAACGGGTAATGGGACTGTGTAACAGAGGAATGGGACTGTGTAACAGGGGAATGGATTGTGTAATGGGGAATGGGTCTGTGTAACAGGGGAATGGACTGTGTAACAGGGGTATGGGACTTTGTAACAGAGGAATGGGACTGTGTAACAGAGGAATGGACTGTGTAACAGGGGAATGGGATTGAGTAACGGGGAATGGGCCTGTGTAACAGGGGAATGGACAGTGTACAGGGAGCGGCATTGTGTCGGAAGGGAATAGGACTGTGTAACAGAGGAATGGGACTGCGTAACAGGGGAATGGGACTGTGTAACGGGGAATGTGAATGAGTAACAGGGGAATGGACTCTGTAACAAGTAAATGGACTGTGTAATGGGGAATGGGACTGTGTAACAGGGGAATGGACAGTGTAACAGGGGAATGGGACTGTGTAACAGGGAAATGGACTGTGTAACAGGGGAATGGGACTGTGTAACAGAGGAATGGGACTGTGTACCAGGGGAATGGGGCTGTATTACAGGGGAATGTGAATGAGTAACAGGGGAATGGACTCTGCAACAAGTAAATGGACTGTGTAACGGGGAATGGGACTGTGTAACAGGGGAATGGTCAATGTAACAGGGGAATGGGACTGTGTAACAGGGGAATGGACTGTGTAACAGGGGAATGAGACTGTGTAACTGAGGAATGGGACTGTGTAACGGGGGAATGGACTGTGTAACGGGGAATGGGATTGTGTAACGGGGAATGGGTCTGTGTAACAGGGGAATGGGATTGTGTAACGGGGAATGGGTCTGTGTAACAGGGGAATGGACTCTGTAACAAGTAAATGGACTGTGTAACGGGGAATGGGACTGTGTAACAGGGGAATGGACAATGTAACAGGGGAATGGGACTGTGTAACAGGGGAATGGACTGTGTAACAGGGGAATGAGACTGTGTAACTGAGGAATGGGATTGTGTAACAGCGGAATGGGACTGTGTAACAGAGGAATGGGACTGTGTAATAGGGGAATGAACTGTGTAACAGGGGAATGGACTGTGTAACGGGGAATGGGATTGTGTAACAGGGGAATGGGTCTGTGTAACAGGAAAATGGGCTGTGTAACAGGGTAATGGGACTGTGTAACAGGGGAATGGACTGTGTAACAGGGGTATGGGACTGTGTAACAGGGGAATGGGACTGTGTAACAGGGGAATGGACTGTGTAACAGGGGTATGGGACTTTGTAACAGAGGAATGGGACTGTGAATCAGGGGAATGGACTGTGTAACAGTGGAATGGACTTTGTAACAGAGGAATGGACTGTGTAACAGGGGAATGGGAGTCTGTAAAAGGAAAATGGGCTGTGTAACAGGTGCATGGGAGTCTGTAACTGGGAATGGGACTTTGTAATGGGGAATGGGATTGTGTGTAACAGGGGAATGGGACCGTGTAATAAGGAACGGGATTGTGTAACAGGGGAATGGGTGTCAGTGACAGGGGAATAGACTGTGTAACAGGGAAATGGACTATGTTGCAGGGGAATGGGACTGTGTAACGGGGAATGGGACTGTAAAACAGTGGAATGGGATTGTGTAACAGGGGAATGGGTCTCTGTAACAGGGGAATGAATTGTGTAACGGGGAATGGGACTATGTAACAGGGGAATGGACTGTGTAACAGTGGAATGGGACTGTGTAACAGGGGAATGGACTGTGTAACAGGGGAATGGGATTGTGTAACAGGGAATGGGACTGTGTAACAGGGGAATGGGACTGTGTAACAGGGGAGTGGATTGTGTAATGGGGAATGGGTCTGTGTAACAGAGGAATGGGACTGTGAAACAGGGGAATGGACTTTGTAACAGTGGAATGGACTTTGTAACAGAGGAATGGACTGTGTAACAGGGGAATGGGTCTGTGTAACAGGGAAATGGATTGTCTAAAAGGGGAATTGGACTGTGTAACAGGGAATGGGAGTGTGCAACAGGGGAATGAGACTGTGTGACAGGGAACGGCATTGTGTAATGGGGAATAGGATTCTGTAACGGGGAAAGGGACTGTGTAACAGGGGAATAGGACTGTGAAACGGGGGAATAGGACTGTGTAACAGGAGAATGAGACTATGTAACGGGGAATGGAATGTGTAACAGGGGAATGGGACTGTGTAACAGGGGAATGGACCATGTAACAGTGAAATGGATTGTGTAACAGGAGAATGAGACTATGTAACGGGGAATGGAATGTGTAACAGGGGAATGGGACTGTGTAACAGGGGAATGGACCATGTAACAGTGAAATGGATTGTGTAACAGGAGAATGAGACTATGTAACGGGGAATAGAATGTGTAACAGGGGAATGGGACTGTGTAACAGGGGAATGGACCATGTAACAGTGAAATGGATTGTGTAACAGGAGAATGGGACTGTGTAACTGGGAATGGGACTGTGTAACAGGGGAATGGACTGTGTAACGGGAAATGGGACTGTGCAACAGGGGAATGGACTGTGTAACAGGGGAATGGGACTTTGTAACAGAGGAATGGGACTGTGTAACAGGGAAATGGACAATGTTACAGGGGAATGGGACTGTGTAACAGAAGAATGGACTGTGTAACAAGGAAATGGGACTTTATAACAGAGGAATGGGACTGTGTAACAGGGGAATGGACCATGTAACAGTGAAATGGATTGTGTAACAGGAGAATGGGACTGTGTAACGGGGAATGGGACTGTGTAACAGAGAAATGGACTGTGTAACGGGAAATGGGACTGTGCAACAGGGGAATGGACTGTGTAACAGGGGAATGGGACTTTGTAACAGAGGAATGGGACTGTGTAACAGGGGAATGGGTCTGTGTAACAGGGAAATGGACTGTATAAAAGGGGAATGGGACTGTGCAACAGGGGAATGGGACTGTGTGACAGGGAACGGCATTGTGTAACGGGGAATAGGATTCTGTAACGGGGAATTGGACTGTGTAACAGGGGAATAGGACTGTGTAACGGGAGAATAGGACTGCGTAACAGGAGGTTGAGAATGTGTAACGGGGAATTGGATGTGTAACAGGGGATTGGGACTGTGTAACAGGGGAATGGACCATGTAATATTGAAATGGATTGTGTAACAGGACAATGGGACTGTGTAACTGGGAATGGGACAGTACAACAGAGGAATGGACTGTGTAACAGGGGAATGGGACTTTGTAACAGAGGAATGGGACTGTGTAACAGGGAAATGGACTATGTTACAGGGGAATGGGACTGTGTAACAGGGGATTGGGACTGTGTAACAGGGGAATGGACCATGTAATATTGAAATGGATTGTGTAACAGGACAATGGGACTGTGTAACTGGGAATGGGACAGTACAACAGAGGAATGGACTATGTAACAGGGGAATGGGACTTTGTAACAGAGGAATGGGACTGTGTAACAGGGAAATGGACTATGTTACAGGGGAATGGGACTGTGTAACAGGGGAATGGGACTGTATAACAGGGGAATGGGTCTGTGTAATAGGAGAATGGACTGTGTAACAGTGGAATGGGACTGTGTAACAGGGGAATGGACTGTGTAACAAGGAAATGGGACTGTGTAACAGGGGGATGGATTGTGTAACGGGGAATGGGTCTGTGTAACAGGGGAATGGACTGTGTAACAGGGTAATGGGACTGTGTAACCGGGGAATGGTTTGTGTAACAGGGGTGTGGGACTTTCTAACAGAGGAATGGGACTGTGTAACAGGGGAATGGACTGTGTAACAGTGGAATGGGACTGTGTAACAGGGGAATGGGAATGTGTAACAGTGGAATGGGACTGTGTAACGTTAAATGGGACTGTGCAACAGGGGAATGGGACTGTGTGACAGGGAACGGCATTGTGTAACGGGGAATAGGATTCTGTAACGGGGAAAGGGACTGTGTAACAGGGGAATAGGACTGTGAAATGGGGGAATAGGACTGTGTAACAGGAGGATGAGACTGTGTAATGGGGAATTGTATGTGACACAGGGAATGGGACTGTGTAACAGGGGAATCGACCATGTAACAGTGAAATGGATTGTGTAACAGGACAATGGGACTGTGTAACTGGGAATGGGACTGTGTAACAGGGGAATGGACTGTGTAACGTTAAATGGGACAGTGCAACAGAGGAATGGACTGTGAAACAGGGGAATGGGACTTTGTAACAGAGGAATGGACTGTGTAACAGGGAAATGGGACTGTGTAACAGGGGAATGGATTGTGTAATGGCGAATGGGCCGGTGTAACAGGGGAATGGACTGTGTAACAGGGTAATGGGACTGTGTAACCGGGGAATGGACTGTGTAATGGTGGAATGGGACTGTGTAACAAAGGAATGGGACTGTGTAACAGGGGAATGGATTGTGTAACGGGGAATGGGACAATGTAACAGGGGAATGGACTGCGTAACAGTGGAATGGGACTGTGTAACAGGGGAATGAACTGTGTAACAGGGGAATGGGATTGTGTAACGGGTAATGGGACTGTGTAACAGAGGAATGGGACTGTGTAACAGGGGAATGGATTGTGTAATGGGGAATGGGTCTGTGTAACAGGGGAATGGACTGTGTAACAGGGGTATGGGACTTTGTAACAGAGGAATGGGACTGTGTAACAGAGGAATGGACTGTGTAACAGGGGAATGGGATTGAGTAACGGGGAATGGGCCTGTGTAACAGGGGAATGGACAGTGTACAGGGAGCGGCATTGTGTCGGAAGGGAATAGGACTGTGTAACAGAGGAATGGGACTGCGTAACAGGGGAATGGGACTGTGTAACGGGGAATGTGAATGAGTAACAGGGGAATGGACTCTGTAACAAGTAAATGGACTGTGTAATGGGGAATGGGACTGTGTAACAGGGGAATGGACAGTGTAACAGGGGAATGGGACTGTGTAACAGGGAAATGGACTGTGTAACAGGGGAATGGGACTGTGTAACAGAGGAATGGGACTGTGTACCAGGGGAATGGGGCTGTATTACAGGGGAATGTGAATGAGTAACAGGGGAATGGACTCTGCAACAAGTAAATGGACTGTGTAACGGGGAATGGGACTGTGTAACAGGGGAATGGTCAATGTAACAGGGGAATGGGACTGTGTAACAGGGGAATGGACTGTGTAACAGGGGAATGAGACTGTGTAACTGAGGAATGGGACTGTGTAACAGCGGAATGGGACTGTGTAACAGAGGAATGGGACTGTGTAACGGGGGAATGGACTGTGTAACGGGGAATGGGATTGTGTAACGGGGAATGGGTCTGTGTAACAGGGGAATGGACTCTGTAACAAGTAAATGGACTGTGTAACGGGAATGGGACTGTGTAACAGGGGAATGGACAATGTAACAGGGGAATGGGACTGTGTAACAGGGGAATGGACTGTGTAACAGGGGAATGAGACTGTGTAACTGAGGAATGGGATTGTGTAACAGCGGAATGGGACTGTGTAACAGAGGAATGGGACTGTGTAATAGGGGAATGAACTGTGTAACAGGGGAATGGACTGTGTAACGGGGAATGGGATTGTGTAACAGGGGAATGGGTCTGTGTAACAGGAAAATGGGCTGTGTAACAGGGTAATGGGACTGTGTAACAGGGGAATGGACTGTGTAACAGGGGTATGGGACTGTGTAACAGGGGAATGGGACTGTGTAACAGGGGAATGGACTGTGTAACAGGGGTATGGGACTTTGTAACAGAGGAATGGGACTGTGAATCAGGGGAATGGACTGTGTAACAGTGGAATGGACTTTGTAACAGAGGAATGGACTGTGTAACAGGGGAATGGGAGTCTGTAAAAGGAAAATGGGCTGTGTAACAGGTGCATGGGAGTCTGTAACTGGGAATGGGACTTTGTAATGGGGAATGGGATTGTGTGTAACAGGGGAATGGGACCGTGTAATAAGGAACGGGATTGTGTAACAGGGGAATGGGTGTCAGTGACAGGGGAATAGACTGTGTAACAGGGAAATGGACTATGTTGCAGGGGAATGGGACTGTGTAACGGGGAATGGGACTGTAAAACAGTGGAATGGGATTGTGTAACAGGGGAATGGGTCTCTGTAACAGGGGAATGAATTGTGTAACGGGGAATGGGACTATGTAACAGGGGAATGGACTGTGTAACAGTGGAATGGGACTGTGTAACAGGGGAATGGACTGTGTAACAGGGGAATGGGATTGTGTAACAGGGAATGGGACTGTGTAACAGGGGAATGGGACTGTGTAACAGGGGAGTGGATTGTGTAATGGGGAATGGGTCTGTGTAACAGAGGAATGGGACTGTGAAACAGGGGAATGGACTTTGTAACAGTGGAATGGACTTTGTAACAGAGGAATGGACTGTGTAACAGGGGAATGGGTCTGTGTAACAGGGAAATGGATTGTCTAAAAGGGGAATTGGACTGTGTAACAGGGAATGGGAGTGTGCAACAGGGGAATGAGACTGTGTGACAGGGAACGGCATTGTGTAATGGGGAATAGGATTCTGTAACGGGGAAAGGGACTGTGTAACAGGGGAATAGGACTGTGAAACGGGGGAATAGGACTGTGTAACAGGAGAATGAGACTATGTAACGGGGAATGGAATGTGTAACAGGGGAATGGGACTGTGTAACAGGGGAATGGACCATGTAACAGTGAAATGGATTGTGTAACAGGAGAATGAGACTATGTAACGGGGAATGGAATGTGTAACAGGGGAATGGGACTGTGTAACAGGGGAATGGACCATGTAACAGTGAAATGGATTGTGTAACAGGAGAATGAGACTATGTAACGGGGAATAGAATGTGTAACAGGGGAATGGGACTGTGTAACAGGGGAATGGACCATGTAACAGTGAAATGGATTGTGTAACAGGAGAATGGGACTGTGTAACTGGGAATGGGACTGTGTAACAGGGGAATGGACTGTGTAACGGGAAATGGGACTGTGCAACAGGGGAATGGACTGTGTAACAGGGGAATGGGACTTTGTAACAGAGGAATGGGACTGTGTAACAGGGAAATGGACAATGTTACAGGGGAATGGGACTGTGTAACAGAAGAATGGACTGTGTAACAAGGAAATGGGACTTTATAACAGAGGAATGGGACTGTGTAACAGGGGAATGGACCATGTAACAGTGAAATGGATTGTGTAACAGGAGAATGGGACTGTGTAACGGGGAATGGGACTGTGTAACAGAGAAATGGACTGTGTAACGGGAAATGGGACTGTGCAACAGGGGAATGGACTGTGTAACAGGGGAATGGGACTTTGTAACAGAGGAATGGGACTGTGTAACAGGGGAATGGGTCTGTGTAACAGGGAAATGGACTGTATAAAAGGGGAATGGGACTGTGCAACAGGGGAATGGGACTGTGTGACAGGGAACGGCATTGTGTAACGGGGAATAGGATTCTGTAACGGGGAATTGGACTGTGTAACAGGGGAATAGGACTGTGTAACGGGAGAATAGGACTGCGTAACAGGAGGTTGAGAATGTGTAACGGGGAATTGGATGTGTAACAGGGGATTGGGACTGTGTAACAGGGGAATGGACCATGTAATATTGAAATGGATTGTGTAACAGGACAATGGGACTGTGTAACTGGGAATGGGACAGTACAACAGAGGAATGGACTGTGTAACAGGGGAATGGGACTTTGTAACAGAGGAATGGGACTGTGTAACAGGGAAATGGACTATGTTACAGGGGAATGGGACTGTGTAACAGGGGATTGGGACTGTGTAACAGGGGAATGGACCATGTAATATTGAAATGGATTGTGTAACAGGACAATGGGACTGTGTAACTGGGAATGGGACAGTACAACAGAGGAATGGACTATGTAACAGGGGAATGGGACTTTGTAACAGAGGAATGGGACTGTGTAACAGGGAAATGGACTATGTTACAGGGGAATGGGACTGTGTAACAGGGGAATGGGACTGTATAACAGGGGAATGGGTCTGTGTAATAGGAGAATGGACTGTGTAACAGTGGAATGGGACTGTGTAACAGGGGAATGGACTGTGTAACAAGGAAATGGGACTGTGTAACAGGGGGATGGATTGTGTAACGGGGAATGGGTCTGTGTAACAGGGGAATGGACTGTGTAACAGGGTAATGGGACTGTGTAACCGGGGAATGGTTTGTGTAACAGGGGTGTGGGACTTTCTAACAGAGGAATGGGACTGTGTAACAGGGGAATGGACTGTGTAACAGTGGAATGGGACTGTGTAACAGGGGAATGGGAATGTGTAACAGTGGAATGGGACTGTGTAACGTTAAATGGGACTGTGCAACAGGGGAATGGGACTGTGTGACAGGGAACGGCATTGTGTAACGGGGAATAGGATTCTGTAACGGGGAAAGGGACTGTGTAACAGGGGAATAGGACTGTGAAATGGGGGAATAGGACTGTGTAACAGGAGGATGAGACTGTGTAATGGGGAATTGTATGTGACACGGAATGGGACTGTGTAACAGGGGAATCGACCATGTAACAGTGAAATGGATTGTGTAACAGGACAATGGGACTGTGTAACTGGGAATGGGACTGTGTAACAGGGGAATGGACTGTGTAACGTTAAATGGGACAGTGCAACAGAGGAATGGACTGTGAAACAGGGGAATGGGACTTTGTAACAGAGGAATGGACTGTGTAACAGGGAAATGGGACTGTGTAACAGGGGAATGGATTGTGTAATGGCGAATGGGCCGGTGTAACAGGGGAATGGACTGTGTAACAGGGTAATGGGACTGTGTAACCGGGGAATGGACTGTGTAATGGTGGAATGGGACTGTGTAACAAAGGAATGGGACTGTGTAACAGGGGAATGGATTGTGTAACGGGGAATGGGACAATGTAACAGGGGAATGGACTGCGTAACAGTGGAATGGGACTGTGTAACAGGGGAATGAACTGTGTAACAGGGGAATGGGATTGTGTAACGGGTAATGGGACTGTGTAACAGAGGAATGGGACTGTGTAACAGGGGAATGGATTGTGTAATGGGGAATGGGTCTGTGTAACAGGGGAATGGACTGTGTAACAGGGGTATGGGACTTTGTAACAGAGGAATGGGACTGTGTAACAGAGGAATGGACTGTGTAACAGGGGAATGGGATTGAGTAACGGGGAATGGGCCTGTGTAACAGGGGAATGGACAGTGTACAGGGAGCGGCATTGTGTCGGAAGGGAATAGGACTGTGTAACAGAGGAATGGGACTGCGTAACAGGGGAATGGGACTGTGTAACGGGGAATGTGAATGAGTAACAGGGGAATGGACTCTGTAACAAGTAAATGGACTGTGTAATGGGGAATGGGACTGTGTAACAGGGGAATGGACAGTGTAACAGGGGAATGGGACTGTGTAACAGGGAAATGGACTGTGTAACAGGGGAATGGGACTGTGTAACAGAGGAATGGGACTGTGTACCAGGGGAATGGGGCTGTATTACAGGGGAATGTGAATGAGTAACAGGGGAATGGACTCTGCAACAAGTAAATGGACTGTGTAACGGGGAATGGGACTGTGTAACAGGGGAATGGTCAATGTAACAGGGGAATGGGACTGTGTAACAGGGGAATGGACTGTGTAACAGGGGAATGAGACTGTGTAACTGAGGAATGGGACTGTGTAACAGCGGAATGGGACTGTGTAACAGAGGAATGGGACTGTGTAACGGGGGAATGGACTGTGTAACGGGGAATGGGATTGTGTAACGGGGAATGGGTCTGTGTAACAGGGGAATGGACTCTGTAACAAGTAAATGGACTGTGTAACGGGGAATGGGACTGTGTAACAGGGGAATGGACAATGTAACAGGGGAATGGGACTGTGTAACAGGGGAATGGACTGTGTAACAGGGGAATGAGACTGTGTAACTGAGGAATGGGATTGTGTAACAGCGGAATGGGACTGTGTAACAGAGGAATGGGACTGTGTAATAGGGGAATGAACTGTGTAACAGGGGAATGGACTGTGTAACGGGGAATGGGATTGTGTAACAGGGGAATGGGTCTGTGTAACAGGAAAATGGGCTGTGTAACAGGGTAATGGGACTGTGTAACAGGGGAATGGACTGTGTAACAGGGGTATGGGACTGTGTAACAGGGGAATGGGACTGTGTAACAGGGGAATGGACTGTGTAACAGGGGTATGGGACTTTGTAACAGAGGAATGGGACTGTGAATCAGGGGAATGGACTGTGTAACAGTGGAATGGACTTTGTAACAGAGGAATGGACTGTGTAACAGGGGAATGGGAGTCTGTAAAAGGAAAATGGGCTGTGTAACAGGTGCATGGGAGTCTGTAACTGGGAATGGGACTTTGTAATGGGGAATGGGATTGTGTGTAACAGGGGAATGGGACCGTGTAATAAGGAACGGGATTGTGTAACAGGGGAATGGGTGTCAGTGACAGGGGAATAGACTGTGTAACAGGGAAATGGACTATGTTGCAGGGGAATGGGACTGTGTAACGGGGAATGGGACTGTAAAACAGTGGAATGGGATTGTGTAACAGGGGAATGGGTCTCTGTAACAGGGGAATGAATTGTGTAATGGGGAATGGGACTATGTAACAGGGGAATGGACTGTGTAACAGTGGAATGGGACTGTGTAACAGGGGAATGGACTGTGTAACAGGGGAATGGGATTGTGTAACAGGGAATGGGACTGTGTAACAGGGGAATGGGACTGTGTAACAGGGGAGTGGATTGTGTAATGGGGAATGGGTCTGTGTAACAGAGGAATGGGACCGTGAAACAGGGGAATGGACTTTGTAACAGTGGAATGGACTTTATAACAGAGGAATGGACTGTGTAACAGGGGAATGGGTCTGTGTAACAGGGAAATGGATTGTCTAAAAGGGGAATTGGACTGTGTAACAGGGAATGGGAGTGTGCAACAGGGGAATGAGACTGTGTGACAGGGAACGGCATTGTGTAATGGGGAATAGGATTCTGTAACGGGGAAAGGGACTGTGTAACAGGGGAATAGGACTGTGAAACGGGGGAATAGGACTGTGTAACAGGAGAATGAGACTATGTAACGGGGAATGGAATGTGTAACAGGGGAATGGGACTGTGTAACAGGGGAATGGACCATGTAACAGTGAAATGGATTGTGTAACAGGAGAATGAGACTATGTAACGGGGAATGGAATGTGTAACAGGGGAATGGGACTGTGTAACAGGGGAATGGACCATGTAACAGTGAAATGGATTGTGTAACAGGAGAATGAGACTATGTAACGGGGAATAGAATGTGTAACAGGGGAATGGGACTGTGTAACAGGGGAATGGACCATGTAACAGTGAAATGGATTGTGTAACAGGAGAATGGGACTGTGTAACTGGGAATGGGACTGTGTAACAGGGGAATGGACTGTGTAACGGGAAATGGGACTGTGCAACAGGGGAATGGACTGTGTAACAGGGGAATGGGACTTTGTAACAGAGGAATGGGACTGTGTAACAGGGAAATGGACAATGTTACAGGGGAATGGGACTGTGTAACAGAAGAATGGACTGTGTAACAAGGAAATGGGACTTTATAACAGAGGAATGGGACTGTGTAACAGGGGAATGGACCATGTAACAGTGAAATGGATTGTGTAACAGGAGAATGGGACTGTGTAACGGGGAATGGGACTGTGTAACAGAGAAATGGACTGTGTAACGGGAAATGGGACTGTGCAACAGGGGAATGGACTGTGTAACAGGGGAATGGGACTTTGTAACAGAGGAATGGGACTGTGTAACAGGGGAATGGGGCTGTATAACAGGGGAATGGATTGTGTAATGGGGAATGGGTCTGTGTAACAGGGGAATGGATTGTGTAATGGGGAATGGGTCTGTGTAACAGGGGAGTGGGCTGTGTAACAGGGTAATGGGACTGTGTAACCGGGGAATGGACTGTGTAACAGGGGTATGGGACTTTCTAACAGAGAAGTGGGACTGTGTAACAGGGGAATAGACTGTGTTACAGTGGAATGGGACTGTGTAACAGGGAAATGGGACTGTGTAACAAGGGATTGGGACTGTGTAACAGGGGAATGGATTGTGTAATGGGGAATGAGTCTGTGTAACAGGGGAATGGATCATGTAACAGTGAAATGGATTGTGTAACAGGAGAATGGGACTGTGTAACGGGGAATGGGACTGTGTAACAGAGAAATGGACTGTGTAACGGGAAATGGGACTGTGCAACAGGGAATGGACTGTGTAACAGGGGAATGGGACTTTGTAACAGAGGAATGGGACTGTGTAACAAGGAAAAGGGAGTGTGTAACAGGGGAATGGATTGTGTAATGGGGAATGGGTCTGTGTAACTGGGGAATGGATTGTGTAATGGGGAATGGGTCTGTGTAACAGGGGAGTGGGCTGTGTAACAGGGTAATGGGACTGTGTAACCGGGGAATGGACTGTGTAACAGGGGTATGGGACTTTCTAACAGAGGAGTGGGATGTGTAACAGGGGAATGGACTGTGTAACAGTGGAATGGGACTATGTAACAGGGGAATGGACTGTGTAACAGTGGAATGGGACTGTGTAATGGGGAATGGACTGTGTAACAGGGGAATGAGATTGTGTAACAGGGGAATGGATTGTGTAACGGGGAATGGGTCTGTGTAACAGGGGAATGGCACTGTGTAACAGGGGAATAGGACTGTGTAACAGGAGGATGAGACTGTGTAACAAGGAATTGTATGTGTAACAGGGGAATGGGACTTTGTAACAGAGGAATGGGACTGTGAAACGGGGAATCGACTGTGTAACAGTGGAATGGGACTTTGTAACAGAGGAATGGACTGTGTAACAGCGGAATGGGTCTGTGTAACAGGGAAATGGACTGTATAAAAGGGGAATGGGACTGTGCAACAGGGGAATGGGACTGTGTGACAGGGAACGGCATTGTGTAACGGGGAATAGGATTCTGTAACGGGGAATTGGACTGTGTAACAGGGGAATAGGACTGTGTAACGGGAGAATAGGACTGCGTAACAGGAGGTTGAGAATGTGTAACGGGGAATTGGATGTGTAACAGGGGATTGGGACTGTGTAACAGGGGAATGGACCATGTAACATTGAAATGGATTGTGTAACAGGACAATGGGACTGTGTAACTGGGAATGGGACAGTACAACAGAGGAATGGACTGTGTAACAGGGGAATGGGACTTTGTAACAGAGGAATGGGACTGTGTAACAGGGAAATGGACTATGTTACAGGGGAATGGGACTGTGTAACAGGGGAATGGGACTGTATAACAGGGGAATGGGTCTGTGTAATAGGAGAATGGACTGTGTAACAGTGGAATGGGACTGTGTAACAGGGGAATGGACTGTGTAACAAGAAAATGGGACTGTGTAACAGGGGAATGGATTGTGTAATGGGGAATGGGTCTGTGTAACAGGGGAATGGACTGTGTAACAGGGTAATGGGACTGTGTAACCAGGGAATGGTTTGTGTAACAGGGGTGTGGGACTTTCTAACAGAGGAATGGGACTGTGTAACAGGGGAATGGACTGTGTAACAGCGGAATGGGAATGTGTAACAGTGGAATGGGACTGTAACGTTAAATGGGACTGTGCAACAGGGGAATGGGACTGTGTGACAGGGAACGGCATTGTGTAACGGGGAATAGGATTCTGTAACGGGGAAAGGGACTGTGTAACAGGGGAATAGGACTGTGAAACGGGGGAATAGGACTGTGTAACAGGAGGATGAGACTGTGTAATGGGGAATTGTATGTGACACAGGGAATGGGACTGTGTAACAGGGGAATCGACCATGTAACAGTGAAATGGATTGTGTAACAGGACAATGGGACTGTGTAACTGGGAATGGGACTGTGTAACAGGGGAATGGACTGTGTAACGTTAAATGGGACAGTGCAACAGAGGAATGGACTGTGAAACAGGGGAATGGGACATTGTAACAGAGGAATGGACTGTGTAACAGGGAAATGGGACTGTGTAACAGGGGAATGGATTGTGTAATGGTGAATGGGCCTGTGTAACAGGGGAATGGACTGTGTAACAGGGTAATGGGACTGTGTAACCGGGGAATGGACTGTGTAATGGTGGAATGGGACTGTGTAACAGGGGAATGGACTGTGTAACAAAGGAATGGGACTGTGTAACAGGGGAATGGATTGTGTAACGAGGAATGGGACAATGTAACAGGGGAATGGACTGCGTAACAGTGGAATGGGACTGTGTAACAGGGGAATGGACTGTGTAACAGGGGAATGGGATTGTGTAACGGGTAATGGGACTGTGTAACAGAGGAATGGGACTGTGTAACAGGGGAATGGATTGTGTAATGGGGAATGGGTCTGTGTAACAGGGGAATGGACTGTGTAACAGGGTTATGGGACTTTGTAACAGAGGAATGGGACTATGTAACAGAGGAATGGACTGTGTAACAGGGGAATGGGATTGTGTAACGGGGAATGGGCCTGTGTAACAGGGGAATGG
Organism: Chiloscyllium punctatum; assembly: GCF_047496795.1. Lineage (NCBI taxonomy): Eukaryota > Metazoa > Chordata > Chondrichthyes > Orectolobiformes > Hemiscylliidae > Chiloscyllium > Chiloscyllium punctatum. Next base: position 39,314,115 of record NC_092787.1, on the reverse strand, counting down.
ACTGTGTACAGGGAGCGGCATTGTGTCGGAAGGGAATAGGACTGTGTAACAGAGGAATGGGACTGCGTAACAGGGGAATGGGACTGTGTAACGGGGAATGTGAATGGGTAACAGGGGAATGGACTCTGTAACAAGTAAATGGACTGTGTAATGGGGAATGGGACTGTGAAACAGGGGAATGGACAGTGTAACAGGGGAATGGGACTGTGTAACAGGGGAATGGACTGTGTAACAGGGGAATGGGACTGTGTAACAGAGGAATGGGACTGTGTACCAGGGGAATGGGGCTGTATTACAGGGGAATGTGAATGAGTAAGAGGGGAATGGACTGTGTAACAGGGGAATGGACTGTGTAACGGGGAATGGGATTGTGTAACAGGGGAATGGGTCTGTGTAACAGGAAAATGGGCTGTGTAACAGGGTAATGGGACTGTGTAACAGGGGAATGGGACTGTGTAACAGGGGAATGGGCTGTGTAACAGGGGTATGGGACTTTGTAACAGAGGAATGGGACTGTGAAACAGGGGAATGGGATTGTGTAACAGGGGAATGGGATTGTGTAACGGGGAATGGGTCTGTGTAACAGGGGAATGGGTGTCAGTGACAGGGGAATAGACTGTGTAACAGGGAAATGGACTATGTTGCAGGGGAATGGGACTGTGTAACGGGGAATGGGACTGTATAACAGTGGAATGGGATTGTGTAACAGGGGAATGGGTCTCTGTAACAGGGGAATGAATTGTGTAACAGGGGAATGGGACTATGTAACAGGGGAATGGACTGTGTAACAGTGGAATGGGACTGTGTAACAGGGGAATGGACTGTGTAACATGGGAATGGGATTGTGTAACAGGGAATGGGACTGTGTAACAGGGGAATGGGACTGTGTAACAGGGGAGTGGATTGTGTAATGGGGAATGGGTCTGTGTAACAGAGGAATGGGACTGTGAAACAGGGGAATGGACTGTGTAACAGTGAAATGGACTTTGTAACAGAGGAATGGACTGTGTAACAGGAAAATGGGCTGTGTAACAGGGTAATGGGACTGTGTAACAGGGGAATGGACTGTGTAACAGGGGTATGGGACTGTGTAACAGGGGAATGGGACTGTGTAACAGGGGAATGGGCTGTGTAACAGGGGTATGGGACTTTGTAACAGAGGAATGGGACTGTGAAACAGGGGAATGGGATTGTGTAACAGGGGAATGGGACCGTGTAATAAGGAACGGGATTGTGTAACAGGGGAATGGGTGTCAGTGACAGGGGAATAGACTGTGTAACAGGGAAATGGACTATGTTGCAGGGGAATGGGACTGTGTAACGGGGAATGGGACTGTAAAACAGTGGAATGGGATTGTGTAACAGGGGAATGGGTCTCTGTAACAGGGGAATGAATTGTGTAACAGGGGAATGGGACTATGTAACAGGGGAATGGACTGTGTAACAGTGGAATGGGACTGTGTAACAGGGGAATGGACTGTGTAACATGGGAATGGGATTGTGTAACAGGGAATGGGACTGTGTAACAGGGGAATGGGACTGTGTAACAGGGGAGTGGATTGTGTAATGGGGAATGGGTCTGTGTAACAGAGGAATGGGACTGTGAAACAGGGTAATGAACTGTGTAACAGTGGAATGGACTTTGTAACAGAGGAATGGACTGTGTAACAGGGGAATGGGTCTGTGTAACAGGGAATGGGAGTGTGCAACAGGGGAATGGGACTGTGTGTCAGGGGAATAGGACTGTGAAACGGGGGAATAGGACTGTGTAACAGGAGAATGAGACTATGTAACGGGGAATGGTATGTGTAACAGGGGAATGGGACTGTGTAACAGGGGAATGGACCATGTAACAGTGAAATGGATTGTGTAACAGGAGAATGGGACTGTGTAACTGGGAATGGGACTGTGAAACAGAGAAATGGGACAGTGCAACAGAGGAATGGACTGTGTAACAGGGGAATGGACTGTGTAACAGGGGAATGGGACTTTGTAAAAGAGGAATGGGACTGTTTAACAGAGGAATGGACTGTGTAACTGGGGACTGAGACTGTGTAACAGGGGAATGGGACTGCGTAACAGGGGAATGGGAATGTGTAACAGGGGAATGGACTGGGTAATAGGGAATGGACTGTGTAACAGGGGAATGGGACTGTGTAACAGGGGAATGGGACTGTGTAACAGGGGAATGGACTCTGTAACAAATGGACTATGTAATGGGGAATGGGACTGTGTAACAGGGGAATGGACAGTGTAACAGGGGAATGGGACTGTGTAACAGGGGAATGGACAGTGTAACAGGGGAATGGGACTGTGTAACAGGGGAATGGACTGTGTAACAGGTGTATGGGACTGTGTAACAGGGGAATGGACTGTGTAACGGGGAATGGGACTGTGCAACAGGGGAATGGACAGTGTAACAGGGGAATTGGACTGTGTAACAGGGAAATGGACTGTGTAACAGCGGTATGGGACTGTGTAACAGAGGAATGGGACTGTGTAACAGGGGAAGGGGACTGTGTAACAGGGAAATGGACTATGTTACAGGGAAATGAACTGTGTAACAGGGGAATGGACTGTGTAACGGGGAATGGGACTGTGCAACAGGGGAATGGGACTGTGTAACAGGGAAATGGGACTGTGTAACAGGGGAATGGACAGTGTAACAGGGGAATGGGACTGTGTAACAGGGGAATGTACTGTGTAACAGGGGAATGGGACAGTGTAACAGGGGAATGGGACAGTGTAACAGAGGAATGGGACTGTGTAACAGGGGAATGGACTGTGTAACAGGGGAATGGGGCTGTATTACAGGGGAATGTGAATGAGTAATAGGGGAATGGACTCTGTAACAAGTAAATGGACTGTGTAACGGGGAATGGGACTGTGTAACAGGTGAATGGACCATGTAACAGTGAAATGGATTGTGTAACAGGACAATGGGACTGTGTAACTGGGAATGGGACTGTGTAACAGGGGAATGGACTGTGTAACGTTAAATGGGACAGTGCAACAGAGGAATGGACTGTGTAACAGGGAAATGGACTATGTTGCAGGGGAATGGGACTGTGTAACAGGGGAATGGACTGTGTAACAAGAAAATGGGACTGTGTAACAGGGGAATGGATTGTGTAATGGGGAATGGGTCTGTGTAAGAGGGGAATAGACTGTGTAACAGGGTAATGGGACTGTGTAACCAGGGAATGGATTGTGTAACAGGGGTGTGGGACTTTCTAACAGAGGAATGGGACTGTGTAACAGGGGAATGGACTGTGTAACGGTGGAATGGGACTGTGTAACAGGGGAATGGACTGTGTAACAAAGGAATGGGACTGTGTAACAGGGGAATGGATTGTGTAACGGGGAATGGGTCTGTGTAACAGGGGAATGGACTGTGTAACAGGGGAATGGGACTATGTAACAGGGGAATAGGACTGTGTAACAGAGGAATGGGAGTGTGTAACAGGGGAATTGACTGTATAACAGGGGAATGAGACTGTGTAACTGAGGAATGGGACTGAGTAACAGGGGAATGGGACTGTGTAACAGAGGAATGGGACTGTGTAATAGGGGAATGGGACTGTGTAACAGGGGAATGGACTGTGTAACAGGGGAATGGGACTGTGTAATAGGGGAATGGGACTGTGTAACAGGGGAATGGACTGTGTAACAGGGGAATGGGACTGTGTAACAGAGAAATGGGACTGTGTAACAGGGGAATGGACTGTGCAACAGGGGAATGGGGCTGTATTACAGGGGAATGTGAATGAGTAACAGGGGAATGGACTCTGTAACAAGTAAATGGACTGTGTAACGGGGAATGGGACTGTGTAACAGGGGAATGGACAATGTAACAGGGGAATGGGACTGTGTAACAGGGGAATGGACTGTGTAACGGGGAATCAGACTGTGTAACTGAGGAATGGGACTGTGTAACAGGGGAATGGGACTGTGTAACAGAGGAATGGACTGTGTAACGGGGAATGGGATTGTGTAACAGGGGAATGGGTCTGTGTAACAGGAAAATAGACTGTGTAACAGGGGCATGGGAGTCTGTAACTGGGAATGGGACTTTGTAATGGGGAATGGGACTGTGTGTAACAGGGGAATGGGACCGTGTAATAAGGAACGGGATTGTCTAACAGTGGAATGGGTGTCAGTGACAGGGGAATAGACTGTGTAACAGGGAAATGGATTATGTTGCAAGGGAATGGGACTGTGTAACGGGGAATGGGACTGTATAACAGTGGAATGGGATTGTGTAACAGCGGAATGGGTCTGTGTAACAGGGGAATGGATTGTGTAACAGGGGAATGGGACTATATAACAGGGGAATGGACTGTGTAACAGTGGAATGGGTCTGTGTAACAGCGGAATGGGTCTGTGTAACAGGGGAATGGATTGTGTAACAGGGAAATGAGCTGTGTAACAGGGGAATGGACTGTGTAACGGGGAATGGGACTGTGCAACAGGGGAATGGGACTGTGTAACAGGGGAATGGACAGTGTAACAGGGGAATGGGACTGTGTAAAAGGGGAATGTACTGTGTCACAGGAGAATGGGACAGTGTAACAGGGGAATGGGACAGTGTAACAGAGGAATGGGACTGTGTAACAGGGGAATGGACTGTGTAACTGGGGAATGGGGCTGTATTACAGGGGAATGTGAATGAGTAACAGGGGAATGGACTCTGTAACAAGTAAATGGACTGTGTAATGGGGAATGGGACTGTGTAAATGGTGAATGGACCATGTAACAGTGAAATGGATTGTGTAACAGGACAATGGGACTGTGTAACTGGGAATGGGACTGTGTAACAGGGGAATGGACTGTGTAACGTTAACTGGGACAGTGCAACAGAGGAATGGACTGTGAAACAGGGGAATGGGACTTTGTAACAGAGGAATGGACTGTGTAACAGGGAAATGGACTATGTTGCAGGGGAATGGGACTGTGTAACAGGGGAATGGACTGTGTAACAAGAAAATGGGACTGTGTAACAGGGGAATGGATTGTGTAATGGGGAATGGGTCTGTGTAAGAGGGGAATAGACTGTGTAACAGGGTAATGGGACTGTGTAACCAGGGAATGGACTGTGTAACAGGGATGTGGGACTTTCTAACAGAGGAATGGGACTGTGTAAAAGGGGAATGGACTGTGTAACGGTGGAATGGGACTGTGTAACAGGGGAATGGACTGTGTAACAAAGGAATGGGACTGTGTAACAGGGGAATGGATTGTGTAACAGGGAATGGGTCTGTGTAACAGGGGAATGGACTGTGTAACAGGGGAATGGGACTATGTAACAGGGGAATGGGACTGTGTAACAGAGGAATGGGACTGTGTAACAGAGGAATGGGACTGTGTAACAGGGGAATGGACTGTATAACAGGGGAATGAGACTGTGTAACTGAGGAATGGGACTGAGTAACAGGGGAATGGGACTGTGTAACAGAGGAATGGGAGTCTGTAACTGGGAATGGGACTTTGTAATGGGGAATGGGACTGTGTGTAACAGGGGAATGGGACCGTGTAATAAGGAACGGGATTGTGTAACAGTGGAATGGGTGTCAGTGACAGGGGAATAGACTGTGTAACAGGGAAATGGATTATGTTGCAAGGGAATGGGACTGTGTAACGGGGAATGGGACTGTATAACAGTGGAATGGGATTGTGTAACAGCGGAATGGGTCTGTGTAACAGGGGAATGGATTGTGTAACAGGGGAATGGGACTATATAACAGGGGAATGGACTGTGTAACAGTGGAATGGGACTGTGTAACAGGGGAATGGACTGTGTAGGCTTATGCGGAAAGTCAGGAGGCATGGGATAGAGGGAAATTTGGCCAATTGGATAGAAAACTGGCTAACCGGTCGAAGGCAGAGAGTGGTGGTAGATGGTAAATATTCAGCCTGGAGCCCGGTTACAAGTGGAGTTCCGCAGGGATCAGTTCTGGGTCCTCTGCTGTTTGTATTTTTTATTAATGACTTAGATGAGGGAGTCGAAGGGTGGGTGAGTAAATTTGCAGATGATACGAAGATAGGTGGAGTTGTGGACAGTGAGGAGGGCTGTTGTCGGCTGCAGAGGGACTTAGATATGATGCAGAGCTGGGCTGAGGAGTGGCAGATGGAGTTCAACCCTGCCAAGTGTGAGGTTGTCCATTTTGGAAGAGCAAATAAGAATGCGGAATACAGGGTTAATGGTAGGGTTCTTAGTCAGGTGGAGGAACAGAGGGATCTTGGGGTCTATGTACATAGATCTTTGAAGGTTGCCACTCCGGTGGATAGAGTTTGTAAGAAGGCCTATGGAGTATTATCGTTCATTAGCAGAGGGATTGAATTCAAGAGTCGTGAAGTGATGTTGCAGCTGTACAGGACTTTAGTTAGGCCACAGTTGGAGTACTGTGTGCAGTTCTGGTCGCCTCACTTTAGGAAAGATGTGGAAGCTTTGGAGAGGGTGCAGAGAAGATTTACCAGGATGTTGCCTGGAATGGAGAGTAGGGCGTACGAGGATAGGTTGAGAGTTCTCGGCCTTTTCTCGTTGGAACGGCGAAGGATGAGGGGTGACTTGATAGAGGTTTATAAGATGATCAGAGGAATAGATAGAGTAGACAGTCAGAAACTTTTTCCCCGGGTACAACAGAGTGTTACAAGGGGACATAAATTTAAGGTGAAGGGTGGAAGGTATAGGGGAGATGTCAGGGGTGGGTTCTTTACCCAGAGAGTGGTGGGGGCATGGAATGCGCTGCCCATGGGAGTGGTAGAGTCAGAATCATTGGCGACCTTTAAGCGGCATTTGGATAGGTACATGGATGGGTGCTTGATCTAGGTTAGAAGTTCGGCACAACATCGTGGGCCGAAGGGCCTGTTCTGTGCTGTATTGTTCTATGTTCTATGTTCTATGTAACAGGGGAATGGGTTTGTGTAACAGGGAATGGGACTGTGTAACAGGGGAATGGGACTGTGTAACAGGGGAATGGATTGTGTAACAGGGGTATGGGACTTTGTAACAGAGGAATGGGACTGTGAAACAGGGGAATGGACTGTGTAACAGTGGAATGGACTTTGTAACAGAGGAATGGACTGTGTAACAGGGGAATGGGTCTGTGTAACAGGGGAAATGGATTGTCTAAAAGGGGAATTGGACTGTGTAACAGGGAATGGGACTGTGCAACAGGGGAATAGGACAGTGTGACAGGGAACGGCATTGTGTAACGGGGAATAGGATTCTGTAACGGGGAAAGGGACAGTGTAACAGGGGAATAGGACTGTGAAACGGGGGAATAGGACTGTGTAACAGGAGAATGAGACTATGTAACGGGGAATGGTATGTGTAACAGGGGAATGGGACTGTGTAACAGGGGAATGGACCATGTAACAGTGAAATGGATTGTGTAACAGGAGAATGGGACTGTGTAACTGGGAATGGGACTGTGTAACAGGGGAATGGACTGTGTAACTGGGAATGGGACTGTGTAACAGAGAAATGGGACAGTGCAACAGAGGAATGGACTGTGTAACAGGGAATGGGACTTTGTAAAAGAGGAATGGGACTGTGTAACAGGAATGGACTGTGTAACAGGGGAATGAGACTGTGTAACAGGGGAATGGGACTGCGTAACAGGGGAATGGGAATGTGTAACAGGGGAATGTGAATGAGTAACGGGAATGGGACTGTGTAATGGGGAATGGGACTGTATAACGGGGAATGTGAATGAATAACAGGGGAATGGACTCTGTAACAAGGAAATGGACTATGTAACGGGGAATGGGACTGTGCAACGGGGGAATGGACAGTTTAAAAGGGGAATGGGACTGTGTAACAGGGGAATGGACGGGGTAACAGCGGTATGGGACTGTGTAACAGGGGAATGGACTGTGTAACGGGGAATGGGACTGTGCATCAGGGGAATGGACAGTGTAACAGGGGAATTGGACTGTGTAACAGGGGAATGGACTGTGTAACAGTGGTATGGGACTGTGTAACAGTGGAATGGGACTGTGTAACAGGGGAATGGGACTGTGTAACAAGGAAATGGGACTGTGTAACAGGGAATGGATTGTGTAACAAGGTAATGGGACTGTGTAACAGGGGAATGGGACTGCGTAACAGGGGAATGGGAATGTGTAACAGGGGAATGGACCATGTAACAGTGAAATGGATTGTGTAACAGGAGAATGGGACTGTGTAACTGGGAATGGGACTGTGTAATGGGGAATGGACTGTGTAAGGGGGAATGTGAATGAGTAACAGGGGAATGGACTCTATAACAAATGGACTATGTAACGGGGAATGGGACTGTGCAACAGGGGAATGGACAGTGTAACAGGGGAATGGGACTGTGTAACAGGGGAATGGACTGTGTAACAGCGGTATGGGACTGTGTAACAGGGGAATGGACTGTGTAACGGGGAATGGGACTGTGCATCAGGGGAATGGACAGTGTAACAGGGGAATTGGACTGTGTAACAGGGGAATGGACTGTGTAACAGTGGTATGGGACTGTGTAACAGTGGAATGGGACTGTGTAACAGGGGAATGGGACTGTGTAACAAGGAAATGGGACTGTGTAACAGGGAATGGATTGTGTAACAAGGTAATGGGACTGTGTAACAGGGGAATGGGACTGCGTAACAGGGGAATGGGAATGTGTAACAGGGGAATGGACCATGTAACAGTGAAATGGATTGTGTAACAGGAGAATGGGACTGTGTAACTGGGAATGGGACTGTGTAACAGGGGAATGGACTGTGTAACTGGGAATGGGACTGTGTAACAGAGAAATGGGACTGTGTAACAGAGGAATGGACTGTGTAACAGGGGAATGGGACTTTGTAAAAGAGGAATGGGACTGTTTAACAGAGGAATGTACTGTGTAACTGGGGAATGAGACTGTGTAACAGGGGAATTGGACTGTGTAACAGGGGAATGGACTGTGTAACAGTGGTATGGGACTGTGTAACAGTGGAATGTGAATGTGTAACAGGGGAATGGACTCTGTAACAAGTAAATGGACTATGTAACGGGGAATGGGACTGTGCAACAGGGGAATGGACTGTGTAACAGGGGAATGGGACTGTGTAACAGGGGCATGGACTGTGTAACAGGGGAATGGACTGGGTAACAGGGGAATGGACTGTGTAACAGGGGAATGGACTCTGTAACAAATGGACTATGTAATGGGGAATGGGACTGTGTAACAGGGGAATGGACAGTGTAACAGGTGAATGGGACTGTGTAACAGGTGAATGGACTGTGTAACAGGGGTATGGGACTGTGTAACAGGGGAATGGACTGTGTAACGGGGAATGGGACTGTGCAACAGGGGAATGGACTGTGTAACAGGGGTATGGGACTGTGTAACAGGGGAATGGACTGTGTAACGGAGAATGGGACTGTGCAACAGGGGAATGGACAGTGTAACAGGGGAATTGGACTGTGTAACAGGGGAATGGACTGTGTAACAGGGGAATGGGACTATGTAACAGGGGAATGGACTGCGTAACAGTGGAATGGGACAGTGTAACAGAGGAATGGACTGTGTAACAGGGGAATGGGATTGTGTAACGAGGAATGGGCCTGTGTAACAGGGGAATGGACTGTGAACAGGGGAATGGGTCTGTGTAAGAGGGGAATAGACTGTGTTACAGGGTAATGGGACTGTGTAACCGGGGAATGGATTGTGTAACAGGGGTGTGGGACTTTCTAACAGAGGAACGCAACTGTGTAACAGGGGAATGGACTGTGTAACGGTGGAATGGGACTGTGTAACAGGGGAATGGACTGTGTAACAAAGGAATGGGACTGTGTAACAGGGGAATGGATTGTGTAACGGGGACTGGGTCTGTGTAACAGGGGAATGGACTGTGTAACAGGGGAATGGGACTATGTAACAGGGGAATGGACTGCGTAACAGTGGAATGGGACAGTGTAACAGAGGAATGGACTGTGTAACAGGGGAATGGGATTGTGTAACGAGGAATGGGCCTGTGTAACAGGGGAATGGACTGTGAACAGGGAGCGGCATTGTGTAGGAAGGGAATAGGACTGTGTAACAGTGGTATGGGACTGTGTAACAGTGGAATGGGACTGTGTAACAGGGGAATGGGACTGTGTAACAAGGAAATGGGACTGTGTAACGGGGAATGGATTGTGTAACAAGGTAATGGGACTGTGTAACAGGGGAATGGGACTGCGTAACAGGGGAATGGGAATGTGTAACAGGGGAATGGACCATGTAACAGTGAAATGGATTGTGTAACAGGAGAATGGGACTGTGTAACTGGGAATGGGACTGTGTAACAGGGGAATGGACTGTGTAACTGGGAATGGGACTGTGTAACAGAGAAATGGGACAGTGCAACAGAGGAATGGACTGTGTAACAGGGGAATGGGACTTTGTAAAAGAGGAATGGGACTGTGTAACAGAGGAATGGACTGTGTAACAGGGGAATGAGACTGTGTAACAGGGGAATGGGACTGCGTAACAGGGGAATGGGAATGTGTAACAGGGGAATGTGAATGAGTAACGGGAATGGGACTGTGTAATGGGGAATGGGACTGTATAACGGGGAATGTGAATGAATAACAGGGGAATGGACTCTGTAACAAGGAAATGGACTATGTAACGGGGAATGGGACTGTGCAACGGGGGAATGGACAGTTTAAAAGGGGAATGGGACTGTGTAACAGGGGAATGGACGGGGTAACAGGAGAATGGACTGTGTAACAGGGGAATGGACTGTGTAAGGGGGAATGTGAATGAGTAACAGGGGAATGGACTCTATAACAAATGGACTATGTAACGGGGAATGGGACTGTGCAACAGGGGAATGGACAGTGTAACAGGGGAATGGGACTGTGTAACAGGGGAATGGACTGTGTAACAGCGGTATGGGACTGTGTAACAGGGGAATGGACTGTGTAACGGGGAATGGGACTGTGCAACAGGGGAATGGACAGTGTAACAGGGGAATTGGACTGTGTAACAGGGGAATGGACTGTGTAACAGTGGTATGGGACTGTGTAACAGTGGAATGTGAATGTGTAACAGGGGAATGGACTCTGTAACAAGTAAATGGACTATGTAACGGGGAATGGGACTGTGCAACAGGGGAATGGACTGTGTAACAGGGGAATGGGACTGTGCAACAGGGGAATGAACAGTGTAACAGGGGAATGGGACTGTGTAACAGGGGAATGGACTGTGTAACAGGGGTATGGGACTGTGTAACAGGGGAATGGACTGTGTAACGGGGAATGGGACTGTGCAACAGGGGAATGGACAGTGTAACAGGGGAATTGGACTGTGTAACAGGGGAATGGACTGTGTAACAGGGGAATGGGACTATGTAACAGGGGAATGGACTGCGTAACAGTGGAATGGGACAGTGTAACAGAGGAATGGACTGTGTAACAGGGGAATGGGATTGTGTAACGAGGAATGGGCCTGTGTAACAGGGGAATGGACTGTGAACAGGGGAATGGGTCTGTGTAAGAGGGGAATTGGACTGTGTTACAGGGTAATGGGACTGTGTAACCGGGGAATGGATTGTGTAACAGGGGTGTGGGACTTTCTAACAGAGGAATGCAACTGTGTAACAGGGGAATGGACTGTGTAACGGTGGAATGGGACTGTGTAACAGGGGAATGGACTGTGTAACAAAGGAATGGGACTGTGTAACAGGGGAATGGATTGTGTAACGGGGACTGGGTCTGTGTAACAGGGGAATGGACTGTGTAACAGGGGAATGGGACTATGTAACAGGGGAATGGACTGCGTAACAGTGGAATGGGACAGTGTAACAGAGGAATGGACTGTGTAACAGGGGAATGGGATTGTGTAACGAGGAATGGGCCTGTGTAACAGGGGAATGGACTGTGAACAGGGAGCGGCATTGTGTAGGAAGGGAATAGGACTGTGTAATAGGGGAATGGGACTGCGTAACAGGGGAATGGGACTGTGTAACAGGGAAATGGACTGTGTAACAGGGGAATGGGACTGTGTAATAGGGGAATGGAACTGTGTAACAGGGGAATGGACTGTGTAACAGGGGAATGGGACTGTGTAACAGAGGAATAGGACTGTGTAACAGGGGAATGGACTGTATAACAGGGGAATGAGACTGTGTAACTGAGGAATGGGACTGAGTAACAGGGGAATGGGACTGTGTAACAGAGGAATGGGACTTTGTAATAGGGGAATGGGACTGTGTAACAGGGGAATGGACTGTGTAACAGGGGAATGGGACTGTGTAATAGGGGAATGGGACTGTATAACAGGGGAATGGATTGTGTAACAGGGGAATGGGGCTGTATTACAGGGGAATGTGAATGAGTAACAGGGGCATGGACTCTGTAACAAATAAATGGACTGTGTAATGGGGAATGGGACTGTGTAACAGGGGAATAGACGGTGTAACAGGGGAATGGGACTGTGTAACAGAGGAATGGGACTGTATAACAGGGGAATGGATTGTGTAACAGGGGAATGGGGCTGTATTACAGGGGAATGTGAATGAGTAACAGGGGAATGGGCTCTGTAACAAGTAAATGGACTGTGTAACGGGGAATGGGACTGTGTAACAGGGCAATGGGTCTGTGTAACAGGGGAATGGGACTGTGTAGCAGAGGAATGGGACTGTGTAATAGGGGAATGGGACTGTGTAACAGGGAAATGGACTGTGTAACAGGGGAATGGGACTGTGTAATAGGGGAATGGAACTGTGTAACAGGGGAATGGACTGTGTAACAGGGGAATGGGACTGTGTAACAGAGGAATAGGACTGTGTAACAGGGGAATGGACTGTATAACAGGGGAATGAGACTGTGTAACTGAGGAATGGGACTGAGTAACAGGGGAATGGGACTGTGTAACAGAGGAATGGGACTGTGTAATAGGGGAATGGGACTGTGTAACAGGGGAATGGACTGTGTAACAGGGGAATGGGACTGTGTAATAGGGGAATGGGACTGTGTAACAGGGGAATGGACTGTGTAACAGGGGAATGGGACTGTGTAACAGAGAAATGGGACTGTGTAACAGGGGAATGGACTGTGCAACAGGGGAATGGGGCTGTATTACAGGGGAATGTGAATGAGTAACAGGGGAATGGACTCTGTAACAAGTAAATGGACTGTGTAACGGGGAATGGGACTGTGTAACAGGGGAATGGACAATGTAACAGGGGAATGGGACTGTGTAACAGGGGAATGGACTGTGTAACAGGGGAATGAGACTGTGTAACTGAGGAATGGGACTGTGTAACAGGGGAATGGGACTGTGTAACAGAGGAATGGGACTGTGTAATAGGGGAATGGGACTGTGTAACAGGGGAATGGACTGTGTAATGGGGAATGGGATTGTGTAACAGGGGAATGGGTCTGTGTAACAGGAAAATAGGCTGTGTAACAGGGGCATGGGAGTCTGTAACTGGGAATGGGACTTTGTAATGGGGAATGGGACTGTGTGTAACAGGGGAATGGGACCGTGTAATAAGGAACAGGATTGTGTAACAGGGGAATGGGTGTCAGTGACAGGAGAATAGACTGTGTAACAGGGAAATGGATTATGTTGCAAGGGAATGGGACTGTGTAACGGAGAATGGGACTGTATAACAGTGGAATGGGATTGTGTAACAGCGGAATGGGTCTGTGTAACAGGGGAATGGATTGTGTAACAGGGGAATGGGACTATATAACAGGGGAATGGACTGTGTAACAGTGGAATGGGACTGTGTAACAGGGGAATGGACTGTGTAGGCTTATGCGGAAAGTCAGGAGGCATGGGATAGAGGGAAATTTGGCCAATTGGATAGAAAACTGGCTAACCGGTCGAAGGCAGAGAGTGGTGGTAGATGGTAAATATTCAGCCTGGAGCCCGGTTACAAGTGGAGTTCCGCAGGGATCAGTTCTGGGTCCTCTGCTGTTTGTAATTTTTATTAATGACTTAGATGAGGGAGTCGAAGGGTGGGTCAGTAAATTTGCAGATGATACGAAGATAGGTGGAGTTGTGGACAGTGAGGAGGGCTGTTGTCGGCTGCAGAGGGACTTAGATATGATGCAGAGCTGGGCTGAGGAGTGGCAGATGGAGTTCAACCCTGCCAAGTGTGAGGTTGTCCATTTTGGAAGAGCAAATAAGAATGCGGAATACAGGGTTAATGGTAGGGTTCTTAGTCAGGTGGAGGAACAGAGGGATCTTGGGGTCTATGTACATAGATCTTTGAAGGTTGCCACTCCGGTGGATAGAGTTTGTAAGAAGGCCTATGGAGTATTATCGTTCATTAGCAGAGGGATTGAATTCAAGAGTCGTGAAGTGATGTTGCAGCTGTACAGGACTTTAGTTAGGCCACAGTTGGAGTACTGTGTGCAGTTCTGGTCGCCTCACTTTAGGAAAGATGTGGAAGCTTTGGAGATGGTGCAGAGAAGATTTACCAGGATGTTGCCTGGAATGGAGAGTAGGGCGTACGAGGATAGGTTGAGAGTTCTCGGCCTTTTCTCGTTGGAACGGCGAAGGATGAGGGGTGACTTGATAGAGGTTTATAAGATGATCAGAGGAATAGATAGAGTAGACAGTCAGAAACTTTTTCCCCGGGTACAACAGAGTGTTACAAGGGGACATAAATTTAAGGTGAAGGGTGGAAGGTATAGGGGAGATGTCAGGGGTGGGTTCTTTACCCAGAGAGTGGTGGGGGCATGGAATGCGCTGCCCATGGGAGTGGTAGAGTCAGAATCATTGGCGACCTTTAAGCGGCATTTGGATAGGTACATGGATGGGTGCTTGATCTAGGTTAGAAGTTCGGCACAACATCGTGGGCCGAAGGGCCTGTTCTGTGCTGTATTGTTCTATGTTCTATGTTCTATGTAACAGGGGAATGGGATTGTGTAACAGGGAATGGGACTGTGTAACAGGGGAATGGGACTGTGTAACAGGGGAATGGATTGTGTAACAGGGGTATGGGACTTTGTAACAGAGGAATGGGACTGTGAAACAGGGGAATGGACTGTGTAACAGTGGAATGGACTTTGTAACAGAGGAATGGACTGTGTAACGGGGAATGGGTCTGTGTAACAGGGGAAATGGATTGTCTAAAAGGGGAATTGGACTGTGTAACAGGGAATGGGACTGTGCAACAGGGGAATAGGACAGTGTGACAGGGAACGGCATTGTGTAACGGGGAATAGGATTCTGTAACGGGGAAAGGGACAGTGTAACAGGGGAATAGGACTGTGAAACGGGGGAATAGGACTGTGTAACAGGAGAATGAGACTATGTAACGGGGAATAGTATGTGTAACAGGGGAATGGGACTGTGTAACAGGGGAATGGACCATGTAACAGTGAAATGGATTGTGTAACAGGAGAATGGGACTGTGTAACTGGGAATGGGACTGTGTAACAGGGGAATGGACTGTGTAACTGGGAATGGGACTGTGTAACAGAGAAATGGGACAGTGCAACAGAGGAATGGACTGTGTAACAGGGGAATGGGACTTTGTAAAAGAGGAATGGGACTGTGTAACAGAGGAATGGACTGTGTAACAGGGGAATGAGACTGTGTAACAGGGGAATGGGACTGCGTAACAGGGGAATGGGAATGTGTAACAGGGGAATGTGAATGAGTAACGGGAATGGGACTGTGTAATGGGGAATGGGACTGTATAACGGGGAATGTGAATGAATAACAGGGGAATTGACTCTGTAACAAGGAAATGGACTATGTAACGGGGAATGGGACTGTGCAACGGGGGAATGGACAGTTTAAAAGGGGAATGGGACTGTGTAACAGGGGAATGGACGGGGTAACAGGAGAATGGACTGTGTAACAGGGGAATGGACTGTGTAAGGGGGAATGTGAATGAGTAACAGGGGAATGGACTCTATAACAAATGGACTATGTAACGGGGAATGGGACTGTGCAACAGGGGAATGGACAGTGTAACAGGGGAATGGGACTGTGTAACAGGGGAATGGACTGTGTAACAGCGGTATGGGACTGTGTAACAGGGGAATGGACTGTGTAACGGGGAATGGGACTGTGCAACAGGGGAATGGACAGTGTAACAGGGGAATTGGACTGTGTAACAGGGGAATGGACTGTGTAACAGTGGTATGGGACTGGGTAACAGTGGAATGGGACTGTGTAACAGGGGAATGGGACTGTGTAACAAGGAAATGGGACTGTGTAACGGGGAATGGATTGTGTAACAAGGTAATGGGACTGTGTAACAGGGGAATGGGACTGCGTAACAGGGGAATGGGAATGTGTAACACGGGAATGGGACTGTGTAACGGGGAATGTGAATGAGTAACGGGAATGGGACTGTGTAACGGGGAATGGGACTGTGTAACAGGGGAATGGGACTGTGTAACGGGGAATGTGAATGAATAACAGGGGAATGGACTCTGTAACAAGTGAATGGACTGTGTAACAGGGAATGGGACTGTGCAACAGGGGAATGGACTGTGTAACAGGGGCATGGACTGGGTAACAGGGAATGGGACTGTGTAACAGGGGCATGGACTGTGTAACGTTAAATGAGACAGTGCAACAGAGGAATGGACTGTGAAACAGGGGAATGGGACTTTGTAACAGAGGAATGGACTGTGTAACAGGGAAATGGACTATGTTGCAGGGGAATGGGACTGTGTAACAGGGGAATGGACTGTGTAACGGGGAATGGGACTGTGCAACAGGGGAATGGGACTGTGTAACAGGGAAATGGACTATGTTACAGGGGAATGGGACTGTGTAACGGGGAATGGGACTGTATATCAGTGGAATGGGATTGTGTAACAGGGGAATGGATTGTGTAATGGGGAATGGGTCTGTGTAACAGGGGGATGGACTGTGTAACAGGGTAATGGGACTGTGTAACCGGGGAATGGATTGTGTAACAGGGTGTGGGACTTTCTAACAGAGGAATGGGACTGTGCAACAGGGGAATGGACAGTGTAACAGGGGAATTGGACTGTGTAACAGCGGTATGGGACTGTGTAACAGAGGAATGGGACTGTGTAACAGGGGAAGGGGACTGTGTAACAGGGAAATGGACTATGTTACAGGGAAATGAACTGTGTAACAGGGGAATGGACTGTGTAACGGGGAATGGGACTGTGCAATAGGGGAATGGGACTGTGTAACAGGGAAATGGACTATGTTACAGGGGAATGGGACTGTGTAACGGGGAATGGGACTGTATATCAGTGGAATGGGATTGTGTAACAGGGGAATGGGTCTGAGTAACAGAAAATGGGCTGTGTAACAGGGGAATGGGGGTCTGTAACTGGGAATGGGACTTTGTAACGGGGAATGGGACTGTGTGTAACAGGGGAATGGGACCGTGTGATAAGGAACGGGATTGTGTAACAGGGGAATAGACTGTGTAACAGGGGAATGGGATTGTGTAACAGGTGAATGGGTTTCAGTAAAAGGGGAATAGACTGTGTAACAGGGAAATGGGACTGTATAATAAGGAACCAGATTGTAAAATAGGGGAATGGACTGTGTACCGGGGAATGGGATTGTGTAACGGGGGAATGGGAGTGCGTAACAGGGGAATGGACTGTGTAACAGGGAAATGGGACTGTATAATAAGGAACGGGATTGTGTAATGGAGAATGGACTGTGTAACCAGGAATGGGACTGTGTAACAGGGAAATGGGATTGCGTAACAGGGGAATGGGATTGTGTAACAGGGGAATGGGATTGTGTAACAGGGGAATGGACCATGTAACAGTGAAATGGATTGTGTAACAGGAGAATGGGACTGTGTAACTGGGAATGGGACTGTGTAACAGAGAAATGGGCTGTGTAACGGGAAATGGGACAGTGCAACAGAGGAATGGACTGTGTAACAGGGTAATGGGTCTTTGTAAAAGAGGAATGGGACTGTGTAACAGAGGAATGGACTGTGTAACAGGGGAATGAGACTGTGTAACAGGGGAATGGGACTGCGTAACAGGGGAATGGGAATGTATAACAGGGGAATGGGACTGTGTAACGGGGAATGTGAATGAGTGACGGGAATGGGACTGTGTAACGGGGAATGGGACTGTGTAACAGGGGAATGGACTGTGTAACAGGGGAATGGGAATGTGTAACAGGGGAATGGGACTGTGTAATGGGGAATGTGAATGAGTAACAGGGGAATGGACTCTGTAACAAGTAAATGGACTGTGTAATGGGGAATGGGACTGTGCAACAGGGGAATGGACAGTGTCACAGGGGAATGGGACTGTGTAACAGGGGAATGGACTGTGTAACAGGGGAATGGGATTGTTTAACGGGGAATGGGACTGTGTAACAGAGGAATGGGACTGTGTAACACAGGAATGGATTGTGTAATGGGGATTGGGTCTGTGTAACAGGGGAATGGACTGTGTAACAGGGGTATGGGACTTTGTAACAGAGGAATGGGACTGTGTAACAGAGGAATGGACTGTGTAACGGGGAATGTGAATGAGTAACGGGAATGGGACTGTGTAATGGGGAATGGGACTGTGTAACAGGGGAATGGACTGCGTAACAGGGGAATGGGAATGTGTAACAGGGGAATGGGACTGTGTAACGGGGAATGTGAATGAATAACAGGGGAATGGACTCTGTAACAAGTAAATGGGACTGTGCAACAGGGGAATGGACAGTGTAACAGGGGAATGGGACTGTGTAACAGGGGCATGGACTGGGTAACAGGGAATGGGACTGTGTAACGGGGCATGGACTGTGTAACGTTAAATGGGACAGTGCAACAGAGGAATGGACTGTGAAACAGGGGAATGGGACTTTGTAACAGGGGAATGGACTGTGTAACAAGGAAATGGGACAGTGTAACAGGGGAATGGATTGTGTAATGGGGAATGGATCTGTGTAACAGGGGGATGGACTGTGTAACAGGGGTATGGGACTTTCTAACAGAGGAATGGGACTGTGTAACAGAGGAATGGACTGTGTAACAGGGGAATGGGACTGTGTAACAGGCAATGGACTGTGTAACAGGGGAATGGGATTGTGTAACAGGGGAATGGACTGTGTACAGGGAGCGGCATTGTGTAGGAAGGGAATAGGACTGTGTAACAGAGGAATGGGACTGTGTAACAGGGGAATGGGAATGTGTAACAGGGGAATGGGACTGTGTAACGGGGAATGTGAATGAGTAACAGGGGAATGGACTCTGTCACAAGTAAATGGACTGTGTAACGGGGAATGGGACTGTGCAACAGGGGAATGGACAATGTCACAGGGGAATGGGACTGTGTAACAGGGGAATGGACTGGGTAACAGGGGAATTGACTGTGTAACAGGGGAATGGACTGTGTAACGGGGGAATGGACAGTGTAACAGGGGAATGGGACTGTGTAACAGGGGAATGGACTGTGTAACAGGGGTATGGGACTGTGTAACAGGGGAATGGACTGTGTAACGGGGAATGGGACTGTGCAACAGGGGAATGAACAGTGTAACAGGGGAATTGGACTGTGTAACAGGGGAATGGACTGTGTAACAGCAGTATGGGACTGTGTAACAGAGGAATGGGACTGTGTAACAGGGGAAGGGGACTGTGTAACAGGGAAATGGACTATGTTACAGGGAAATGACTGTGTAACGGGGAATGGTCCTGTATATCAGTGGAATGGGATTGTGTAACAGGGGAATGGGTCTGTGTAACAGAAAATGGGCTGTGTAACAGGGGAATGGGGGTCTGTAAGTGGAAATGGGACTTTGTAACGGGGAATGGGACTGTGTGTAACAGGGGAATGGGACCGTGAGATAAGGAACGGGATTGTGTAACAGGGGAATAGACTGTGTAACAGGGGAATGGGATTGTATAATAAGGAACAAGATTGTAAAATAGGGGAATGGACTGTGTACTGGGGAATGAGATTGCGTAACAGGGGAATGGGAGTGCGTAACAGGGCAATGGACTGTGTAACAGGGAAATGGGACTGTATAATAAGGAATGGGATTGTGTAATGGGGAATGGACTGTGTAACCAGGAATGGGACTGTGTAACGGGGGAATGGACTGTGTAACAGGGGAATGGGATTGCGTAACAGGGGAATGGGATTGTGTAACAGGGGAATGGACTGTGTAACATGGGAGTGGGACTGTGTAACAGAGGAATAGGATTGTGTAACAGGGGAATGGGAGTATGTAACAGGGGAATAGGAGTGTGTAACAGGGGAATGGGATTGCGTAACAGGGGAATGGGACTGTGTAGCAGGGGAATGGGGAATGGACTGTGTAACCAGGAATGGGACTGTGTAACGGGGGAATGGACTGTGTAACAGGGGAATGGGATTCCGTAACAGGGGAATGGGATTGTGTAACAGGGGAATGGACTGTGTAACATGGGAATGGGACTGTGTAACAAGGGAATGGGACCGTGTAACAGGGGAATGGGATTGCGTAATAGGGGAATGGACTGTGTAACGGGGAATGGGACTGTGTAACAGAGGAATGGAACTGTGTAACAGGGGAATGGGATTGCGTAACAGGGGAATGGGACTGTGTAACAGGGGAATGGGATTGCGTAACAGGGGAATGGACTGTGTAACGGGGAATGGGACTGTGTAACAGAGGAATGGAACTGTGTAACAAGGGAATGGGATTGCGTAACAGGGGAATGGGACTGTGTAACAGGGGAATGGGATTGCGTAACAGGGGAATGGACTGTGTAACAGGGGAATGGGACTGTGTAACAGGGGAATGGGAGTGCGTAACAGGGGAATGGACTGTGTAACAGGGAAGTGGGACTGTATAATAAGGAATGGGATTGTGTAATGGGGAATGGACTGTGTAACCAGGAATGGGACTGTGTAACGGGGGAATGGACTGTGTAACAGGGGAATGGGATTGCGTAACAGGGGAATGGGATTGTGTAACAGGGGAATGGACTGTGTAACATGGGAATGGGACTGTGTAACAGAGGAATAGGATTGTGTAACAGGGGAATGGGAGTATGTAACAGGGGAATAGGAGTGTGTAACAGGGGAATGGGATTGCGTAACAGGGGAATGGGACTGTGTAGCAGGGGAATGGGATTGTGTAACAGAGGAATAGGATTGTGTAACAGGGGAATGGGAGTATGTAACAGGGGAATAGGAGTGTGTAACAGGGGAATGGGATTGCGTAACAGGGGAATGGGACTGTGTAGCAGGGGAATGGGATTGTGTAACAGGGGAATGGACTGTGTAACGGGGAATGGGACTGTGTAATGGGGAATGGGACTGTGTAACAGAGGAATGGAACTGTGTAACAGGGGAATGGGATTGCGTAACAGGGGAATGGGACTGTGTAGCAGGGGAATGGGATTGCGTAACAGGGGAATGGACTGTGTAACTGGGAATGGGATTGCGTAACAGGGGAATGAACTGTGTAACGGGGAATAGGACTGTGTCACAGGGAAATGGAACTGTGTAACAGGGGAATGGGACTGTGTAACAGTGGAATCAACTCTGTAGTGAAGCAAGGTCATACAACCATAGAATCACACAGTACAGAGGAAGCCCTTTGGCTCAAGTGTGTAACGGTATAAATATACTACCTGCTGTGGGTCTCAATTTCCCACACTAGGCCAAAGCCATGAATATTCAAGGGCTCACCCAAGTGCATTTTTAAAAAATTGTGAGTTTTCCCACCTCAATCCCTCTCCCCAGCAGTGCATTCCCGACCCCCACCACCCTCTAGGTGAAAGCAGTTTTACTCAAACCCCCTCTAAACCTTCTGCCTTTCACTATAAACTTATATTCCCTTGTTGATCCTCAACTAAGTGGAACAGCAGCTTTCTATTCACCCTCATCTGTGCCCCTCACAATTTCATACACCCCCACCAGGTTCCCCCTCAAACTTCTCTACTCCAAAGAAACCGACTGAGATTATCCAGTCTCTCTTCATCACTGAAATGCTTCATCCCCGGCAACATTCTGGTGAATCTTCTCCGCACCCCTTTCAGTGCAATCGTATCTTTCCTATAATGCAGTGGCCAGAGCTGCACAGAGTACTCCAAATGTGGCCGAACCAAAGGTTCTGTGCAGCTCTAATACAATCTCCCTGTTCTTATAATCCAGGATACAGTCAAGTGTACAGTGTGCATGCCTTCGTAATTGTACTATTACCTGTCACCTTCAGGGATCTGGGGACTGGCAACCCAAGATCCCTCTGTTCGTCTGAGCTTCCTAGCGTCCTGCCATTCATTGAGTACTTCCTTGTCTTGTTCCTTCTTCCAAAGTGCATCATCTCATATTTACCAGAGTTAAATTCCCTCTGCCACTGACCCGCTTAGCTGACCAATCCCTTTATACTCTCCTGTAACCCGACATTGTCTGCTTCACTGTCAACAACTCAGGCCAATCTTTGTGTCATTTGCAAAGCTACTGAAGAACCATACCACTTCCCCCCCCCCCAACCCCCCCCACCCCCCCCACCCCCATATTCTCATCTATATCATTTATAAATATCACACACAATAAGGGACCCAGCACTGATCCCTGTGGTACACCACAGCACATTGGGCTTCTGTCACTCCAACAGCCTTCTACCCCCACCCTCTGTCTCCTGTCAATAAGCCAGATTTGGATCCATCTTGCCAAGTTATCTGGAATCCCGTGAGCTTTCAGCTTTTATCATTTTCCCATATAGGACCTTGTTAAAGGCCCTGCTGAAATCCATATAAACTGCATCCACTTTCCTTCCCTCAAACAAACACTTGGTCACAGTTTGAAAAATCCCACCAGATATTTAGAATTAGAATCCCTGCAGTGTGGAAACAGGCCCTTTGGCCCAACAAGTCCACACTGACTCTAAAAAGAGTAACCCACCCAGACCCACTCACCTACCCTATATTTGCTTAATGCACCTAATCTACACATCCCTGAACACGATGGGCAATTTTGCATGGTCAATTCAC
Source organism: Chiloscyllium punctatum (assembly GCF_047496795.1). Classification (NCBI taxonomy): domain Eukaryota; kingdom Metazoa; phylum Chordata; class Chondrichthyes; order Orectolobiformes; family Hemiscylliidae; genus Chiloscyllium; species Chiloscyllium punctatum. Next base: position 39,291,207 of record NC_092787.1, on the reverse strand, counting down.
ATCTTTGGACTGTGGGAGGAAACCGGAGCTCCCAGAGGAAACCCACACAGACACGGGGAGAATGTGCAAACTCCACACAGTCACCTGAGGCTTGAATTGAACCCGAGTCTCTGGCACTGTGAGGCCGCAGTGCTAACCACTGAGCCACCCTGCCACCCTTTGCTGGGCATGACCTCCCTCTGACAGAGCCATGTTGATTGTCCCTGACCAAACTTTTTCTCCTTCATTATTTTCTCTAATAGTTTCCCTACCATTAAAGTTAGACTCACAGGTCTATAGTGCCCTGGTCTATTTCCACCTTGCGTCTTGTACATTAACCATCCTTCTGTTTACTTAAGACTTTGGGTCAGGGCCCAAGACTTTGGGTGGAGTGGGAAGGGGAGTTAAGTGTTCAGCCATTGGGCAGTGGGGTTGGTTGGTGCAGGTGTCCCAGAGATGTTCTCTGAAGTGCTCTGCAAGTAGGCATCCTGTGTCCCCATTGTAGAGAAGACTGCATCGGGAGCAATGGATACAGTAAATGACGTGTATGGAAGTCTCCTAAAGACCACAATTTCCCCTCCCACGTAGTCGATGATGTCCTCTAATGCATTTCATCCATTTCCCGCACATCCACCCTTGAACCCCACTCCTCCAACCACAACAAGGACAGAAGCCTCCTGGTCCTCACCTTTCACCCTACCAACCTCCGTATACATCACATCATCCTCCACCATTTCCGCCACCTACAAACGGACCCCACCACCAGGGATATATTTCCCTCCCCACCCATTTCCACATTCCACAAAAACCATTCCCTCCGCGACTACCTGGTCAGGTCCACAACCCCCAACAACCCACCCTCCCATCCTGGCACTTCCCCCTGCCACCGCAGGAACTGGAAAACCTGCGCTCACACCTCCTCCCTCACCTCTATCCAAGGCCCTAAAGGAGCCTTCCACATCCATCAACGTTTTATCTGCACATCCACTAATATCATTTATTGTATCCGTTGCTCCCGATGCGGTCTCCTCTACATTGGGGAGACTGGGCGCCTCCTAGCAGAGCGCTTTAGGGAACATCTCCGGGACACCCGCACCAATCAACCACACTGCCCCGTGGCCCAAGATTTCAACTCCCCCTCCCAATCTGCTGAGGACATGGAGGTCCTGGGGCTCCTTCACCGCCGCTCCCTCACCACCAGACGCCTGGAGGAAGAACGCCTCATCTTCCGCCTCGGAACACTTCAACCCCAGGGCATCAACGTGGATTTCGCTAGTTTCCTCATTTCCCTCCCCCCATCTCATCCCAGCTCCAACCTTCCAACTCAGTACCGCCCTCATGACCTGTCCCACCTGTCCATCTTCCTTCCCACCTATCCACTCCACCCTCCTCTCCGACCTGTCACCTTTACCCCGCCCCCCAGCCACTGATTGCACTCTCAGCTACCTTCTCCCCAAAATCACGCCCACCCCCTCCCCTTTGTCTCTCCACCCCGTGGCCCTCAGCCTCATTCCTGATGAAGGGCTTATGCCTGAAATGTCGACTCTCCTCCCCCTCGGATGCTGCCTGACCTGCTGTGCTTTTCCAGCACCACACTCTCGACTCTGATCTCCAGCATCAGTCCTCACTTTCTCCCTGTGTAATAATTCCTCAGAGGCCGGTCTCCCATTCCCATTAACCCTTTGTTCACAAATGCATAGTCTTTGACAATAGCCTCTCACAGGAGTCAGGCATTCAGAGGCTCAATCTCTCTGACATTCTGATTTATTTCTGTCAGTCAGGGCTCCCTGATTGGACCAGATTAACGGCCTCAATCAGGGAACTCAGATTGTATGAGGTCGACTTTGATGACCCCCCTTACAATCTCTACATCCCATCCCCTCTGAGTCCGAGGACATAGGCAGGTCTGTTTTCTCCTGGGTGTTTTAGTACCAGGTCAGGCTCCTGTGATTCAATACTGATACAGGTGGTGTGTAATGAGGAGATCACGTCTTGCGCCAGGAGTGCCTCAGTAGAACTTCATTCTCTTCTCCTTGTGGCAGAGGTGTTAAGGCAGCTACGTCCACCGTGTCTGATGCAATTCTTGATGGTGAGGGAAAGCAAGTGGGTTGTCACAGCCTTTCCAGCTTTTCTAAGGAGCGTGGCACGTTTTGTGAGTTTGTAGCTTTCAGGTGGTCCATGTGCTTGTTGTAGAACTGTTGTCGCTACCTGAACCTCAGGCATCACTGGACCCGACTTCACATTGACCAGGCCTCTTGGCCATTCCTGTGACTCCTGCACCAACCGTCATCTCTCTCGCTTAGCAGAGTCTGGCATTCCTGATGCCATTGCAACATCCCACCTCCCCAGGTTTGGGAAGATCAGATTTAACCTGGTGCAGAGCCTCCTACCCATTATCAACTCTGCTGGAGTTATCCCTATTGTTGCATGAGGGACGGTCCTATAACCAAATATGAACCATGCTGGCTTGGTATCTAGCGAGGCTGTAGGCTGTTTCCTCCATCCAGTCTTTAAAGTTTGGATTGCTCTTTCTGCCAGGCCATTGGATGATAGATGGTATGGATTTGTCTTTATATCCCATTCAACTTTCAGAAGTAACTAAAGTCCCTGCTGGTAAACGAAGGCCTGTTGTCTGTGACCAATACCTCCATTACTCTGTGTTATGCAAAAGGTATGCGCAATTTGTCTATCATCGCTCCACTGTTTGATTAATGGACTCTTTCCACTTCCAGCCACTTTGACTAAAAACACAGACCTGCACAACTAACTGCATCCAGGGTTCACCTGGACATTTCCAACAGTTTGGGAGAGTTACTGATGGTACTTCCTGTCCTTGTTGGCATGCTGGGCACTGCCCCACCAACGTGGCTATGTCTCCTTCAAGCCTGGCTAACAGACATAACTTCTCACCAACATTCTGGAGACCCCTGGATGACCCTGATGGTGACCAGCCAGTATCTGGTGCCGACCTTTGCTCGGGACAATCACTCTTCCTTCCTATCATCTATCGTGAGCTGGTCTCTCCAGATCCATAAAGGTGTTCATTCTTGTTGTGATGGCCCTTTGGTTTCTCCCATTAAGGGCAATTGTTTCAATTTGGAAAGGACTAGATCTTTCCGTCTCCAATGTCTGATATTGTCAGCTGTGATGAGGAGCAACCTCAGAAAATTCAATATCATGACATACTCATCCACTGGGGATACCATGGATAGTGTAACCGCTGATGGCAAATAGTTCGGGTCTGTGTAATTGTGGTTGGACTGTGTAGTGGAGCAGGGTCTGTGTAATTTGGGAATGGACAGGGTAATGGAGCAATGTTGGTGTAAGTGGGGAATGGACTGTGTAATGGGGCAGTGTCTGTGTAATTGGGGAATGGACTGTGTAATGGAGCAGGGTCTGTGTGATTGAGGAATGGACTGTGTAATGGAGCCGGGTCTGTGTAAGAGGGGAATGGAATGTGTAATGGAGCCGGGTCGGTGTAATTGTGGAATGGACTGTGTAAAGGGGCAGTGTCTGTGTAATTGGGGAATGGACTGTGTAATGGAGCCGGGTCTGTGTAAGAGGGGAATGGACTGTGTAATGGAGCCGGGTCTGTGTAATTGGGGAATGGACTGTGTAATGGAGCCGGGTCTGTGTAAGAGGGGAATGGACTGTGTAATGAAGCTGGGGCGGTGTAAGAGGGGAATGGACTGTGTAATGGAGCCGGGTCTGTGTAATTGGGGAATGGACTGTGTAATGAAGCTGGGTCGGTGTAATTGGGGAATGGATTGTGTAATAGAGCTGGGTCTGTGTAAGAGGGAAATGGACTGTGTAATGGAGCAGTGTCTGTGTAATTGGGGAATGGACTGTGTAATGGAGCCAGGTCTGTGTAAGAGGGGAATGGAATGTGTAATGGAGCCGGGTCGGTGTAATTGGGGAATGGACTGTGTAATGAAGCTGGGTCGGGGTAATTGGAGAATGGACTGTGTAATGGAGCAGGGTCTGTGTAATTGGGGAATGGACTGTGTAATGGAGCCGGGTCTGTGTAAGAGGGGAATGGAATGTGTAATGGAGCCGGGTCGGTGTAATTGGGGAATGGACTGTGTAATGGAACAGGGTCTGTGTGAATAGAGAATACACTGTGTACTGGAGCAGGGTCTGTGTAATTTGGGAATGGACTGTGTAATGAAGCTGGGTCGGGGTAATTGGAGAATGGACTGTGTAATGGAGCAGGGTCTGTGTAATTGGGGAATGGACTGTGTAATGGAGCCGGGTCTGTGTAAGAGGGGAATGGAATGTGTAATGGAGCCGGGTCGGTGTAATTGGGGAATGGACTGTGTAATGGAACAGGGTCTGTGTGAATAGAGAATACACTGTGTACTGGAGCAGGGTCTGTGTAATTGGGGAATGGACTGTGTAATGAAGCTGGGTCGGGGTAATTGGAGAATGGACTGTGTAATAGAGCTGGGTCTGTGTAATTGGAGATACACTGTGTACTGGAGCACGGTTTGTGTAAAAGAGGAATGGACTGTGTAATGGAGCAGGGTCTGTGTAGTTGGAGAATGGACTGTGTATGAGGCAGCATCTGTGTAATTGGGGAATGGACTGTGTAATGGAACAGGGTCTGTGTGAATAGAGAATACACTGTGTACTGGAGCAGGGTCTGTGTAATTGGGGAATGGACTGTGTAATGGAGCAGGGTCTGTGTAATTTGGGAATGGACTGTGTAATCGAGCAGGGTCCATGTAATGGGGAATGGACTGTGTAATGGAGCAGGGTCTGTGTAATGGGGAATGGACTGTGTAATGGAGCAGGGTCTGTGTAATTTGGGAATGGACTGTGTAATCGAGCAGGGTCCGTGTAATGGAGAATGGACTGTGTAATAGAGCAGGGTCTGTGTAAAAGGGGAATGGACTGTGTAATGGAACAGGGTCTGTGTAGTTGGGGAATGGACTGTGTAATGGAGCAGGGTCTGTGTAATTGGGGAATGGAGTGTAATGGAGCAGGGTCTGTGTAATTAGGGAATGGACTGTGTATGGAGCAGCATCTGTGTAATTGGGGAATGGACAGTGTAATGGAACAGGGTCTGTGTGATTAGAGAATACACTGCGTACTGGAGCAGGGTCTGTGTAATGGGGAATGGACTGTGTAATGGAGCAGGGTCTGTGTAATTGGGGAATGGACTTTGTAGTGGAGCAGGGTCTGTGTAAAAGGGGAATGGACTGTGTAATGGAACAGGGTCTGTGTAGTTGGGGAATGGACTGTGTAATGGAGCAGGGTCTGTGTAATTGGGGAATGGAGTGTAATGGAGCAGGGTCTGTGTAATTAGGGAATGGACTGTGTATGGAGCAGCATCTGTGTAATTGGGGAATGGACAGTGTAATGGAACAGGGTCTGTGTGATTAGAGAATACACTGCGTACTGGAGCAGGGTCTGTGTATTTGGGGAATGGACTGTGTAATGGAGCAGGGTCTGTGTAATTTGGGAATGCACTGTGTAATCGAGCAGGGTCTGTGTATTTGGGGAATGGACTGTGTATGGAGCAGGGTCTGTGTAATTGGGGAATCGACTGTGTAATGGAGCAGGGTCTGTGTAATTTGGGAATTCACTGTGTAATGGAGCAGGGTCTGTGTAATGGGGAATGGACTGTGTAATGGAGTAGGGTCTGTGTAAAAGGGGAATTGACTGTGTAATGGAGCAGGGTCTGTGTAATTGGGGAATGGACTGTGTAATGGAGCAGGGTCTGTGTAATTGGGGAATGGACTGTGTAATGGAGCAGGGTCTGTGTGATTGGGGAATGGACTGTGTAATGGAGCAGGGACTGTGTAATTGGGGAATGGACTGTGTAATGGAGCAGGGTCTGTGTAATTGGGGAATGGACTGTGTAATGGAGCAGGGTCTGTGTAATTGGGGAATGGACTGTGTAATGGAGCAGGGTCTGTGTAATTGGGGAATGGACTGTGTAATGGAGCAGGGTCTGTGTGATTGGGGAATGGACTGTGTAATGGAGCAGGGACTGTGTAATTGGGGAATGGACTGTGTAATGGAGCAGGGTCTGTGTAATGGGGAATGGACTGTGTAATGGAGCAGGGTCTGTGTAATTTGGGAATTCACTGTGTAATGGAGCAGGGTCTGTGTAAAAGGGGAATTGACTGTGTAATGGAGCAAGGTCTGTGTAATTGGGGAATGGACTGTGTAATGGAGCAGGGTCTGTGTAAAAGGGGAATGGACTGTGTAATGGAGCAGGGTCTGTGTAATGGGGAATGGACTGTGTAATGGAGTAGGGTCTGTGTAAAAGGGGAATTGACTGTGTAATGGAGCAGGGTCTGTGTAATTGGGGAATGGACTGTGTAATGGAGCAGGGTCTGTGTAAAAGGGGAATGGACTGTGTAATGGAGCAGGGTCTGTGTAATGGGGAATGGACTGTGTAATGGAGTAGGGTCTGTGTAAAAGGGGAATTGACTGTGTAATGGAGCAGGGTCTGTGTAATTGGGGAATGGACTGTGTAATGGAGCAGGGTCTGTTTAAAATAATTATTTTTATATCACCTGTCTCATGATCACCAGATTTCTGAAAGGGCTTTCCAGCCAGTAATGCTCTTCTGAATTGTTGCGACTGCTAAAATGTCAGAAACATGATAAAAAATGTCTGCACAGAGAGATCCGGTGAACTGTAAATTGCTAATGACTGGGTAATGTATTTAGCCAGCATTGACTGGGGAATAAAGATTAGCTGGTTCACTGAGGAAACCCTTACCTATTTCCTCAACATGAAATCAATTACTCCTCCTGCACAGCCTCATTTTAATATCTTTTCCAAACGGCACGGTGACCCTGACAATGTCGCACTCCCTTTGTACTGCAGAGCGTTGGTGATTGGGTTTGAATACAATCTTGTTTCTCCGAGCCACAGCTGACATGTGCAGGTAGACCACACAGCGGGGATAGGCTCTGTGGGATTGAAGGTTTATAAAATCATGAGGGGCATGGATAGGGTAAATAGACAAGGTCTTTTCCCCGGGGTGGAAGAGTCCGGAACTAGAGGGTGTAGGTTTAGGGTGAGAGGGGAAAGATTTAAAAAGTGAAGTAAGGGACAGCTTTTTCACACAGAGGGTGGTAGGTGTATGGAATGAGCTGCCAGAGGAAGTGGTAGAGGCTGGTACAATTACAACATTTAGAAGGCATCTGGATGGGTATATGAACAGGCAGGGTTTAGAGGGATATGGGCTAAATGCTATCAAATGGGACTAGGTCAGATTGGGATCTCTGGTCAGTGTGGACAAGTTGGGCTGAAGGGTCTGTTTCCATGTTGCGTGACTCTATGGCTCTGGGTACGAGTTACACTGGTGTGAATCTAAGACTGAGACCATGAGGGAGTCCCCAGTGTTTGAGAACGCTCCTTCGAGATTCAAAAGTTATTGCCCACCTGGCATCATCTGGCATCATCATATGGTGTGGTGTTTAATGCGCTTCTTATCATTAAACCTTTCAGATTCTTAGAGCATGTAAATTGGTTTAAGTCTCAGACTGTGATGTACAGGAATATATGTGTGTGTGTGTGTGTGTGTGTGTGTGTGGCTGACCCCTACAGGTCTGTCTTGGGATAACAACTCCATAGAGGTTTTTGATGAACTGTACTTGAGCAGGTAATTTCAAGGCTTGACACAGGATGTGGGTACATTGTAAAAAGTGGGATAGGTTCTTAGAGATTTGAGGAAGTGGAGTGGAAGGTCAAACCTCATGCAGAGAATCATGAGGTGACACAATTCATTGGGAATTGGATGGAGAATGAAAAACTAACGTTTTTAAAGGAGCTGCATGACCAGAGAATGGCATTCTGAGGATAAGTTGAAAAGGTTGGTTATGAAATACGCGGAAATCTCGGCTTCATTAAGAGAGAAATGTATGGACTATCAGTACCAGGGATCAGATATTAGGAACAATATCAGGGTTTTGCAAAGTAGGCAGAAGAGTTTTATTAAAATACTGCCAGGGATTCAGTCAGAAAGTGAGATGAGAGAAGTCAGGATTAATCAGCTCAGGAAAATATTTGAAGATATGAAAGATATTTAAATTGCACAAATAAAGAGAAAATGTTTCGAAAACCAAAAACTGAAAGAACTGTGGTTGCTATAAATCAGAAACAAAATTGCTGGAAAAGCTCAGCTGGTCTGGCAAAATCTGGGGAGAGAAATCAGACTCAGCGTTTCTGGTCCAGTAACATTTCCTCAGAAATGGTCACTTGACCTGAAACATTAACTCCACAGATGCTGCCAGACCTGCTGAGCTTTTCCAGCAACAGCCTGTTTATGTTTCTGATGTTTCTAGCACTTTAGCCAGTGCAGAGACTGAGCGTCATAGTCACAGAGATGTACAGCACAGAAATAGCTTTGGCCCAACTCGTCCATGCCGACCAAATATCCCAACCCGATCTAGTCCCATCTGCCATTGTCCCACAGTCAACATGTTTCATTCCCAGAGTGAGGGTTGAGGACAGAAAAAGGCTCCAATCCGTGATGTGTCGTATTATCAATGCAGACAGCTCAAGACACGGGGGGTGGTTCGAATAAAGGGAGTTGTCCACGGTGCGTAGTTCTGACATGGAGTAAAACCTTGACCTTCCCAGAGCTTTTGGCATCTTCAATCAGATAGATTTAATACCAATTGGAGACATGAAGGTATTACATTGCACTAGGAGGGCATGTCCCTGTCACACAGCATGTTCCTGTTACACTGCATGTGCCTGTCACACTGCGTGTCCCTGTCACACTGCGTGTTCCTCTTACACTGCGTGTCCTTGTTACACTGCGTGTCCCTATCACACTGTGTGTTCCTCTTACACTGCGTGTCCTTGTTACACTGCGTGTCCCTGTCACACTGCGTGTCCCTGTCACACTGCGTGTTCCTCTAACACTGCGTGTCCTTGTTACACAGCGTGTCCCTGTCACACTGCGTGTTCCTCTTAAACTGCGCGTCCCTGTCACACTGCGCGTCCCTGTCACACTGCGTGTTCCTCTTACACTGCGTGTCCCTGTCACACTGCGTGTCCCTGTCACACTGAGTGCTCCTCTTACACTGGGTGTCCCTGTCACACTGCGTGTTCCTCTTACACTGCGTGTTCCCGTGTTCCTGTCACACTGCGCGTCCCTCACACTGCGCGTCCCTCTCACACTGCGCGTCCCTCTCACACTGCGCGTCCCTCTCACACTGCGTGCTCCTGTCACACTGCGTGCTCCTCTTACACTGCGTGCTCCTCTTACACTGCGTGTCCCTGTCACACTGCGTGTCCCTGTCACACTGCGTGTCCCTGTCACACTGCGTGTCCCTCTTACACAGCGAGTCCCTGTTACACTGCGTGCTCCTCTTACACTGCGTGTCCCTGTCACACTGCGTGTCCCTGTTACACTGCGTGCTCCTCTTACACTGCGTGCTCCTCTTACACTGCGTGCTCCTCTTACACTGCGTGCTCCTCTTACACTGCGTGTTCCTCTTACACTGCGTGTCCCTCTTACACTGCGTGTCCCTCTTACATGTTACACTGCGTGTCCCTGTAACACGGCATGTCTCTGTTAGTCTGTGTGTTCCTGTCACACTGCGTGTCCCTGTCACACTGCACGTCCCTGTTACACTGCGTGTCCCTGTCACACTGCGTGTCCCTGTCATACCGCGTGTCCCTGTCACTCTGCGCGTCCCCGTCACACTGCGCGTCCCCGTCACACTGCGCGTCCCTATTACACAGTAAGACCCTGTTACACTGCAAGACCCTGTTACATTGTATGTCCCTGTCACACTTCAAGTCACTGTTACACTGAGTGTCCCTGTCATCCTGAGTGTCCCCGTCACACTGCGCATCCCTGTCACACTGCGTGTCCCTGTCACACTGCATGACCCAGCTACACTGTATGATCTTGTCACACTGCATATCTCTGTTACACACCGTGTCTCTATTACACAGTATGTCCCTTTTACAATGTAACAGAGTCTTGCAGTGTGTATGTCCCTGTTACACTGCTTGTCCCTGTCACACTGCATGTCTCTGTCGCACTATATGTCCCTGTCACACTGCATGATCTTGTCACACTGCATATCTCGGTTACACACCATGTCTCTCTTACACAGTATGTCCCTGTTACACTGCAAGACCCTGTTACATTGTATGTCCCTGTCACACTGCACGTCCCTGTCACACTGCTTGCTCACCTACCACCATCACTGGGAGCTGAGTGTGCACCTTCTCAGTCACTCGGCCTTCTATAAAGTGATAGATTTGTGATACACTACAGTCCTCCCCTCTGCCAGCTGAGCTATTGAAGGAGAGTCCAAAAGGACATTAGTAAGCTGGATGGGCTTTACAACAATGGTTACAAACAGGCTGACCTTTATTTCCAGGTTTAATTGATTTCAAGCTTTCTATTAGCCAGCGAGGGTTTTGAACCCAGGTCCCAAGAGCATTATACTAGGTTTCTGATTGCTAGATCACCCCAACATTGCCTCCCCTCCGACTGACTGTTTCCTTATTAATGTTCACTGCAGGTTCTGGAATAATGCAAGGTAGATTAACAGGAAGCTTTGGAATTCGTGACCCCAGATTGTAATGAGATCAGCCAAGTGGACTTGTGTCATACAGCATGGAAACGGAGTCTTCTGCCCAATCTGTCCACACCAACCACATTCCCAAACTAAACTAATCCCACCTGCCTGCTCCTGGTCCATATCCCTCCAAAACTTTCCTATTCATGCACTTAGCTAAATGGTGTGACTTTACTCACATCCACCACTTCCTCAGGAAGTTCCTTCCACACATGAACAACCTTCTGTGTATAAAATTTGCCCATGTCCTTTTTAAAAAATCTCCCACATCACCTTAAAAATATGCCCCCTAGCCTTGAAATCCTCCAGCCTAGGGAAAAGACACCTATTAGCACGTTTTGAGAAGATTTGTAACTCAGGTTGAGGTTCTGGATGTAGGTTTGCTCGCTGAGCTGGAAGATTCATCTTCAGACATTTTGTCACCACACTAGGTAACATCTTCAGTGAGCCTCTGGATGAAGCACTGCTGATGATTCCTGCTTTCTATTCACATGTTTGGGTTTCTTTAAATTGGTGATGTCATTTCTTGTTCATTTTCTCAGGGGGTGGTAAGTCAGATCCAAGTCAATGTGTTTGTTAATAGAGTTCTGGTTGGAATGCCATGCTTCTAGGAATTCTTGTGCAGGTCTCTGTTTGGCTTGCCCTAGGATGGATGTGTTGTCCCAGTCGAAGTGATGTCCTTCCTCATCTGTATGTAAGGATATTTGAGAGAGAGAGAGAGAGAGAGAGAGAGAGAGAGAGAGAGAGAGAGAGAGAGAGAGAGAGATTGTTTTGGGGCTAGTTGATGTTCATGTATCCTGGTGGTTACTTTTCTCTTTTGTCCAATGTAGCGTTTGTTACAGTTCTTGCAAGGTATTTTGTAAATGACATTAGTTTTGCTTGTTGTCTGTGTAGGGTCTTTCAAGTTCATTAGCTGCTGTTTTAGTGTGTTGGTGGGTCTGTGGGCTACCGTGAGATGTCTTTGATGTAGGGGAAAGTGGCTAGGGTTTCTGGACATGTTTGGTCTGCTTGGTTGGGGTTTGTTGCTGAGAAATTGGCAGACTGTGTTCATTAGGTACCCATTCTTTTTGAATACACTGCACAGATGCTGTGTTCTGCGTAGTTCCTCTGTGCTGCAGTGTGTGGTGGCTTGTTGGAATAACGTTCTAATGCAGTGTTTGTGGGCGTTGGGGTGATTGCTTCCGTAGTTCAGTATTTGATCTGTGTGTGTTGTTTCCCTGAAGACACTAGTTTGAAGTTCCCCCATTGGCTGTTCGCCCTACTGTGACATCTAGGAATGGTAGTTTGTTGTTGTTTTCCTCCTCTGTAGTGAATTTTATGCCAGTGAGGGTATTATTGATGGTCTTGAAGGTTTCCTCTAATTTGTTTCATGTAGTGATGACAAAGGTGTCATCCCTGTAGCGGACCCAAAGTTTGGGTTAGATGGTTGGCAGAGCTACTTGTTCGAGTCCCTGCATTACTGCCTCTGCTAAGAACCCTGATATTGGAGATCCCACAGGCGTTCCATTGATTTGTCTGTAGGTTTTGTTGTTGAAGGTGAAGTGGGTGGTAAGACGTAGGTCCACTAGCTTGATGACATTATCCTTGCTGATGAAGTTGGTGGTTTTTGGTGTATGTCTCTTTGGGTCTTCCAATAGTGTAGTCAGTGTTTCCTTGGCCAGGTTGATGTTGATTGATGTGGACAGGGCTGTCACATCAAAGGGGACCATTATTTCATCTCTTCTATCGTGATGGTCTTCAGGAATTCTTGCCAGCAAACTGAAACCTAGCAAACTCAAGACAGGTAGTCACACCACCATGAAGCAGAAAAACAGAAGAAAACACACTCAATACACAAGAAAGTACTAGAAAGACTAAAAAAAAATTTAAGAAACATTGTTATCCTACCTGCAGTTAAAGGACACTTGACAGTCATTTTAAACCAAAGAGACTACATTGAAAAAGCGAACGCACTACTTGCAGATATCAACAAGTGGCGATAGACCCGACCCCACAACTAGAGAACCAAATCACAGCCTTACTCAAAAAACTCCAGAAATCTGGAGAAGTAAATAAGACAGACTTCCAAAATATGAAACCACTGAGGGGATTTGAAATCTCCTGTTTATATTTTTTGACATTAGTAGCAGCAGGAACACACTAGCCATCTCACACACACTCCCCTATACGAAGGCAATTCTAAATCTCCTGGTTATCTTTTTTCCCCCTGCCCCCACACTACCGCCTAACTGCAGTTGTGCTTATGTTTTCCCCAGCACCCAGGTTGTGTGTGTGAATGCAAGTGTGAGACACAGTGAAAGACAATGGGGTACAAATCTTTATTTATTTTTCTAACAATAGGAAGAAAAGGGAACACACGAGCAGCCAGTGACAAGCAGGGTCCTTCTCATCAAAGGGCAATGCTGTGTGAAGCTTCCCAGCTTACTTGGGGCTAGCTGAAATCTCCCATGATTGATTAATTTGTTTTTACTTTCATATTCACCTCCCTGGTCCTCTAGTTGGTCTCCAAAACAGTTGGCTGTAGTATTCCCTGGGGAACACCCACCACATGATCTATTTCTAGTTTCACATCGGTGATGTTATTTTATCCTCGTGCCCTATTAATCACAAATAATTACCTCAATCCCCTAAGAAAGAGGAGCTGGAGTACACCATTCTACCGGTGAACCTGCCCCACCATTCAATACAGCTCATCTTGGGCTTCAACTTCCCAGTCCACTCCCAATGTCCCTGCAGTCCCTGGGAAAATCCACTGCAGCCTGAAATCTATTCCATACTGTATCTGCAACCCTCTGGTGGGAAGTATTCCAAAAGATTCCCCACCCATTGAGTGAAGGAACTCCTCATCTCTGACATCCCACCCTTATCGTGAGACTGTGTCCCCAACAGCATCCTCCATTCCCTAGCTCAGAGGAAAAATTACTTGTGTCAACCCTTTCAGAATCATTCGCTTTCTTTAACCTTGCAAACTATATTGGGTGACACAGTGGCTCAGTGGTAAGCACTACTGCCTCCCAGCACCAGGGACCTGGGTTCGATTCCAGCCTCAGGCAACTGTGGGTGCCCCAGTTTCCTCCCACGATGCACAAGTGAGGTGAATTGGCCAAGCTAAATTGCCCATTGTGTACACAATGTGTAGATGAGGTGCATTAGTCAGGGGTAAATATAAAGTAGTAGGGGAATGGGTTACTCTCTGGAGGGTCAGTGTGGATTTGTTGGGCCAAATGGCCTGTTTCCACACTGTCGGGATTCTATGATATTATATCCTGCAATATTATTGACCCAGAAGTGAAACAGAGTTTCTCTCAGTATTTCTTCACCAATACACTTGCTGTGGACGTTCCTCAGAGAGGCAAGTGACCAGTTATTGCCACAGACACAACCATGTACCTCTCCTTCACCCCTTCCTCCCCAACACTGTGGGTTAATGGGATTTTCACAGAATCCCTACAGTGTGGAAACAGGCCATTTAGCCCAACAAGTCCACACTGACCCTCTGAACAGTAACCCATCCAGACCCATTCCCCCTACCCTATTATTCTACATTTACTCCTGACTAAATGCACCTAACCTATACATAATCGCAGCTAATCCACCCTGACCTGCACATCTTTGATCTGCGGGAGGAAAATGGAGCACCTGGAGGAAACCCACGCAGACATGAGGAGAATGTACAAACTCTACACAGATAGCTGCCTGAGGCTGGAACTGAACTGGGGTATCTGGCACTGTGAGGCAGCAGTGCTAACCACTGAGCCACCGTTCCTTCTCCCTCGGTCCTTGCCTAGGACTCCTGTCAGAGTCATTCCTCAGCTAAGTATATCCTTACCCCAACCGATCTTCATCTCTCATCTGCGGAACAGAGACACATCCTCTGCCCTTCCAAACATGAAACAATGCAACAGCAATGATCAACAAGTTACGTGGTTTACTCTGGAGGGCCGGAAGTGAGACCCACCCATCTTCATGCTGTCGGGATTGTCTGATGTTTGGTTAAACCATCATCTCACATGGAGGTGACATTTCCAAAGCGATACAGCCCAATTTGAACATACCACTGGACTGCCTGCATCGGCAGCAAGCTGCGTTTCTCCATTGGAAGATGCTCAGGGCAATTTGCCCTTGCCTTGGTGGGAACACAAGTTCCAAGGAAATGACCTTCTGCAGTCTGCTCCACAGGGCAGGGCAGGGCAGAGAAGGGGAGAAAAACGACAAACTTTGCCACACATGCCACGATTCAATGTCAGGAAAGGCTGGTGCATGCTGAGAAAAACAGACAGCCTGATTTCCACTTGGATCCTGGAAGGGAGCAGAAGCTCAAGATTTAGGGAAGCGTTAATAAACACAGGAAACAATGCCACAGTCTCTCCCTCATTTCAAAACACACAAAACCATCAGACACCAAGTCCAAAGGCTTAAACTTTATTTCTACAAGAACTTACAGGGAGAAAGGAAAAGAACAGAGAAAAAGTGAAAGGAAATAATATATGCACCCAGTCAGAGGTGTACTTGTGGAAAGGGGAATTAACACAAATAAAGTTTTCACACTTCTGTCCCTGGTTAGAGATTAATCGCATTCAAAACCATGCCTGGGAATCAGACAGAATTTCAGAAACTAAGCTTTTCTTTGGGCGATATAGAATGCCAGCAGCGAATCAATGAGAGTTACTCAGCTGGGGGCAGGTCACGATCCTTTCCGTAGTGAAGGTGACAATACGTCATTCTGACTGGTGAAGGAAACCAGGGGAGACCAGTTCAAAGGCAGAACTGATTTCGAGGCTTTGTCCTCATTTTTTCTTTGGGCCCTTCTCCAGGGGTTGCCCGATATCCTTCCCTCGCAGCTTGAGACCTTGCAAAACAAAACAAAAAATAAAACAAAGTAAAGCTGGTTAATACCAAATAATTCCATCTGACACGTGCGGTCTATCGCAAGTTTTTAAAAAGGTAGGCTCATGGGGTAGGTACCTCATTACACAGCATGGGACCTTCACTGGCCCTTGAAGCTAGTGGTGAAATGCCTTTTTTTCCCCCCACGAGTCACTGAAACACTCAGTATTGTTGAACCACAAATCACCACACTACACACTTTTTTTTTTAAAAAGATTAGATTTGATTAGATTCTCTACAGTGTGGAAACAGGCCCTTCGGCCCTACAAGTCCACACCAACCCTCTGAAGAGAGACCCACCCAGATCCGTTCCCCTACATTCACCCAACACCTAACATTACGGGCAATTTAGCATGGCCAATTCACCTGCACATCTTTGGGATTGTGGGAGGAAACCCACGCAGACATGGGGGAGAATGTGCAAACTCCACACAGACACCCGAGGCTGGAATCGAACCTGGGGTCCTGGCACTGTGAGGCAGCAGTGCTAACCACTGAGCCACTGTGCTGCCCTTTCACTTGCATTTATATAACACATTTCACATTCATCGGCTTCCCAAAGCCCTGCACAGTCAATAAAGTATCACTGGCAATCAAGAAAATGTGATGACTCGTCTGCACTCAGCAAACTCCCACAAACAGGAAACTATAATACCCGGAGAATTAAACGTTTGAGTGTTGTTGGAGCTGCAGTTATCCAGCAGATATTCTATCACATTTCTAACTTGTCTTTGGAAATGATAAGCAGGTATTGGGGATCAGGGGTTGGAGCTGCTAGTCGCAAAGTTCCCTGCCACTGACCTGCTCTTGTGACCTAAGTATTTAAATAGCTGATCCAGTTCAGTTTCTGGGCAGTGCTGGTGATTTGTGGTTCAACAATGCCGAGTGTTTGAGTGACTCATGCAAGTTCTCACGTCAAAAAGTTAAGCAAAACCATAAAGGACTCTACACAATGAAGCCACAAACAGATGCGCATGTGGTTTGCAGAATGAGAGAGTGTTCATGGACTGGCTCAGCTACTGAACTGATAACACTCCAATTAGGGCAGCACGGTGGCTCAGTGGTTAGCACTGCAGCCTCATAGCGCCAGGGACCTGGGTTCAATTCCCACCTCGGGTGACTGTCTGTGTGGAGTTTGCACATTCTCCCTGTGTCTGCATGGGTTTCCTCCCACAATCACAAAGATGTGCAGTTCAGGTGAACTGGCCATGTTAAATTGCCCGTAGTGTTAGGACATTAGTCAGGGGTTAAGGTTGGGGAATGGGTGTGGATGGGTTACTCTCCGGAGGGTTGGTGTGGACTTGTTGGGCCGAAGGGCCTGTTTCCATACTGTTCGGGATCTAATCTACTCAGGAGGAAAACAATGTCTGAACAGTTTGTGCCAGATTTTCGCCAAATCGTGTCAAGAGATGCAAATTCAGAAGATTGAAGATCTATTGAAATTAATCTGATCCAACATGTACAATAATCTTGCTACTTGAGAGAATAGAGCTAGAGGATGTTGGAAAGACAAACCAGACTATTTATATATGAACCTTTGGAGCAGGAGGCTGAGGAAGCAACCAGGGAGCGAGATCCAGAATCTTGTGCTAGGTTGCCAAGTGGAGGGACATTTCAAGTTTGGAATGGGAGGATTCTGTCAATCACTGTGTAGTCCATAATGGAAACAACATAAGGAAGAGCAGACAAGTGATTCTATTTAGAATGTACCAGGATTGAGGAGCAAAGTTAACCCTCAAAGATATAGCCTTGTGCCAAGTGGATAAAGGGCACATGATTAAATGAGTGATGTGGGAGCACAGGTACACTTCCTGGCACAACAGGTACAGGGCTCCAACTGAACCAGGCTGGAATAATGAAAAGGATAAATATGATGATAAACAAGAACATTGAACTCCACGATGTGGGGTGTGGCAGGCCTCAGGTGGAACAGGTAATCATTTACAAACAAACAACAAATACATCATAGAGGAACAGCCAGAAATTATGCTTCAGGTAATGGATGCTGTGAAGCTTGAAAGGGTTCAGAAAAGATTTACAAGGACGTTGCCAGAGTTGGAGGATTTGAGCTATAGGGAGAGATTGAACAGGAAGGGGCTGTTTTCCCTGGAGTGTCAGAGACTGAGGGGTGACCTTATAAAGGTTTATAAAATTATGAGGGGCATGGATAGGATAAATAGACAAAGTCTTTTCCCTGGGGTGGGGGAGTCCAGAACTAGAGGGCATAGGTTTAGGGTGACAGGGAAATCATTTAAAAGGGACCTAAGGGGCAACTTTTTCCACACAGAGGGTGGTGTGTGTATGGAATGAGCTGCCAGAGGAAGTGGTGGAGGCTGGGACAATTACAACATTTAAGAGGCATTTGGATGGGTATATCAATAGGAAGGGTTTGGAGGGATATGGGCTGGGTGCTGGCAGGTGGGACTAGATTACGTTAGGTTATCTAGTTGGTGTGGACGAGTTGGACAGAAGGGCCTATTTCCATGCTGTACACCTCGATGAGTCTAAAAAGTAAAAATTATAAGATGCATAAACCGAGAGGGAGAGAGAATTAAGAAATGCAGGTAAAACATTCGACCAGAATGTCAGGCCAGACTGAGGGGCCCAGTAAATGTGCTTTGTTTAAGGACAGGATCAGGAGCAACAGAATGAGCTGCAGATACAATGTGGCAAGTACGATATGGTAATCATTGAGACCTAGCTTCAAAGACAATAAAAATTGGGGAGGAGGTGGGGTGCTCACAAACTCAAGATGAAACTGTCCAAACATGGGGTTCTAATCAGGGCTGAGCAGAGCATGAAGATTTTATGGATACAATCAAACAATATTATGATAAAGGGATAGCCAGCTACAATCATCTTAAATGAAGGTACAAATAGGAGAGTGGAGGCACATCCTGGCAGCAGATACAACTCCTAAGGTTGTGAACAGAGTTGTTAGAGGGGGGAAAAAGAAAGGCAGAGAAATACAATTTGTGCAGAGTGAGTAAATAAGATTTGAGAGTACCAGGCACAGATTCTCATATAGAAATACAATGTTATTGCAATAATGAGGATCTGGCTCAAAGAATGCAGAACTGTGTTTAATATTTCTGGATCAACATAGTCCCGAAAGAGGAGCTTCACTCAGCAATACTCTGTCCTCACTCTTGTACAGGTAAACATTATGGCACAGTGGCTAGCACTGCTGCCTCACAGCACCAAGGACCCAGATTAGATTCAAACCTCAGGTGACTGTCTGTGTGGAGTATGCACCTTCTTCCCACTGTCTGGGTGGGTTTCCTCCGGGTGCACCGATTACCCCTCACAGTCCAAAGACATGCAGGCTGGGTGGATTGGCCATGCTAAATTGCTCTGTAGTGTCCAGGGTTGTGCAGGCTAGGTGGGTTAGCCATGGTAAATGCAGGATCACAGGGATAAGGTTTGGGGGGGTGGGGGGTTCGAGTCTGGGTGAGATGTTCTTTTGGGTGGAGGTAGGGGGTTGGTGCAGACTTGATGGGCTGAATGGCCACTTTCAGCACAGAAGGGATTCTATAGAGACATTAACTCACCGAGTACTCTTTCAATCTTGCCAAGGACCTGGTTGTTGGGGATGGCTTTCCCACACTCATAATCAGCAATGACCTGGGGTTTCTCGCTGATTCTCTGGAGAGAAAAGGAAAGCAGCAAGTTAGGGCTAGACAGAGCTCTGCATTCGGAACAAAGAGAGTTCTCCTGGATTGAAATTACAGCTTCTATTCCCCCTTTCCACAAGCCCAAAGTGGACTGCACAGATTCCAATCTCCACACTCAGAAACCTGCACCTCTCATGCCCAGACTTCACCCTGACAGCCCTGTTGTGGAACACAATGTGACCAGCTCTCCCCTCACCCTACAGACCCCTCTGCACAAACCGCACTGTACAAAGGAATTCATGTGCACTCACTGTGGCCAGATCCTTCTGGTTCATCCCCAGGTTCTGTCGGCCCTGTTGGATCAACTTGCCAACTGTAAGTGAGACACGCTCATGGTGCAGTTCCTCAGTTTCCCGGTCCAGTTTCGCGGTGTTCTTAGTGATGGTGTGTTGCTTATTTTGTCCTGCAGACCCTAAGCACAAACAAAAGTGCAAAGTCATCCCTCACCCTGATAGTTCGTGCTTGTTCAATTCTGAGCAGGACTTTACTAAGCAATGTTCAAGCAGGAGGGTTAGAGAACGCAGAAAAGATTACTGCTGGAAATCCAGCAGGCACTCTGTAATTAGGGATAGTTTAAGTAAAGCTTCCTCTACACTATACTGGCCCATCAAACATATTCTGGGCAGACAAACTCAACTATCTACATCAACCAGTCGATACAGTAGGGATGTATTTGCTAACACTGATCCTTTCAGAGTACAGCATTCAGGAGGGACTGCTCTGTGCTCACAAACCTTTAGTTTGGATTTCCTCTCAGATGGAATCAACCTTTCTCCATCTTCTCCAAATCTTTCAATTGTTAAATATCTCAAAAAAGCTGTATTTTCTTTGTATTCACTCATGGGATGAGGGCAGCATAGCTTCGCTCTTTCCAGGGAATACAGCAACCATATGTGAAGACTTATCCAAGGGCAAATTTGAGAGGTTATGAGCATCACCCTTCTACATTAGCATTTGTGAAATATTACAGCAGCAAGTCTGGTCTCCACAAGATCTACAGAAGTTTAACATGGATGCACTTAGGTACGTTGAGGTCCATTTATACTCTACCCCAGTTAATCCTTCCCAAGCAGAGTGTAGCCTCTTTGTTCTTCCTCTCTTAATGCAGCACCCTACACTCATCCATATTATAGGTGATTTGACAATTAGACACCCATCCTGCAAGCTTATTACTTGTTGCACTCTTGCTCATTATTAATTATTCCTCCAATTTGGG
The DNA here is from genome assembly GCF_047496795.1 of Chiloscyllium punctatum. Lineage (NCBI taxonomy): Eukaryota > Metazoa > Chordata > Chondrichthyes > Orectolobiformes > Hemiscylliidae > Chiloscyllium > Chiloscyllium punctatum. The sequence continues at coordinate 39,270,883 of NC_092787.1, read as the reverse complement.
CTCATATTTTGATGTCGTACTTGGAATTTCCAACTCAGTTCAGACAGCAGCGTCCTCCCTGACACCAGCCATAGAAAGACCAATCAACTCGGGATCCCACTTCCCACCTTTTACCGGTCGGAGTTACTTACATTCATCTTTACCCTCCTATCTTGTCGGACACTCCAATCTGTGCTATTGCTTTGTATCTCTCCTCATGAATCCCTATGTACTCCTGCCTGACTGATTCCTCCCCGGCCCCACTTCTCCAGGCACCAGTCTGAATTCACCAACTTCCAAATCTCCCCACCTCCTACATCATTGCAGGTCCAACCCTCCTCCTTTGCCCTGACCCCTTAACCTGACCTAATCTTCCTTCCCACCTATCCACTCCACCCTTCCCACTGACCAATCACAATCATCTCCTACCTACCTTTTCCCCCCCAGGACCTCCCTCTATTTTTTTCTCAGTCCCCTTCCCCCTCATTTCTGATGAAGGGTTATGCCTGAAATGTCAACTCTCCTGCTCCACTGATGCTGCTGACCAGCACCTGCAGTCCTCACTACCTCCAAATCGATTGGAAAGCCCTTTTGATGTCCAGTGATTATGAAAATGGTTATATAAATACTATTAACTTTTCTGTCATGTACGTGGACTTCCAAAGGATTGTTGGTGAATTGGATCTGGACTAAGTAATGGAGATTCATGATATATTTCAGAAAGTGTGAAGTCAAATATTCCGCGCTTCAAGAAAGTTGCTGTAAAAATAGTAATTGTCTGTTCTATGTCCACATTTCAAATATCTAGGTACAGAAACAATTAACTCTTCAATACTTCCGCACTTTGGTGTCTTTATCAGAGCTATTCTTGTTTTCTTTGGATGTCTTTTTCCAATTTTCCTTTTGTTGTTTATATATTCTTCAAAAGCTTCATTTCAAAATTTCTATTCTTTGTTGTGGTTCTGTTCGCCAAGCTGGGAATTTGTGTTGCAGACGTTTCGTCCCTGTCTAGGTGATATCCTCAGTGCTTGGGAGCCTCCTGTGAAACGCTTCTGTGATGTTTCCTCCGGCATTTATAGTGGTTTGAATCTGCCGCTTCCGGTTGTCAGTTCCAGCTGTCTGCTGCAGTGACCAGTATATTGGTCATGACCACTAGACTCATAACAGCACACAAACCAACAGCCCCTCTCAGACAACAACTCACCAGGATGAAGGACCCGATACCCAGCATGAGCAAAACCAATGTAGTGTACAAAATCCCATGCAAGGACTGTACAAAACACTACATAGGACAAACAGGAAGACAGCTAACGGTCCGCATCCATGAACACCAACTAGCCATGAAACAACATGACCAGCTATCCTTAGTAGCCACACACGCAGATGACAAGCAACATGAATTCGACTGGGACAACACTACTATTATAGGACAAGCCAAACAGAGAACAGCCTGGGAATTCCTAGAGGCGTGGCACTCATCCACAGATTCAATCAATAAGCACATCGACCTGGACCCAATATACCGACCACTGCAGCGGACAGCTGGAACTGACAACCGGACGCGGCACATTCAAACCGCTACAAATGCCAGAGGAAACATCACAGAAGCGCTTCACAGGAGGCTCCCAAGCACTGAGGATGTCACGTCTGCAACACAAATTCCCAGCTTGGCGAACAGAACCACAACAAGCTACAAATCTTCTCACAAACGTTGAAATTCTATTCTTTGTTAGAACAGTACAGCACGTACAGGCCCTTGTGCTGACCTTTTATCCTGCTCGAAGATCAAACTAATCTACATATCCTTCATTGTACTATCATCCATGTGCCTAGTCAATAGTCGCTTAAGTGTCCCTAATGTGTCTGACTCCATCACCACCACCACCGCTTGCAGTGGATTCCACACACCCACAACTGCGTAAAGAACTAACCTCTGATATCTCCCCTAAACTCTCCTCCAATCACCTTAAAATTACACCCCCTTGTGACAGCCATGTCTGCCTTGGGAAAAGGTTTCTGACTATTCCCTCTATCTATGCCTCCCATTATCTTGTACACCTCTATCAAAGTACCTCCCACCCTTCTTCACTCAAATGCCTTTGCTCCCTAACCTTCCTTCATAAGACATGCCCTCCACTCCAAGCAGCGTCCTGGTAAATCTCCCCTGCATCCTCTCTAAGCTTCCACATCCTTCCTATAATGAGGCAACCAGAACTGAACACAATATTCCAAATATGGTCTAACCAGGACTCTTTGGAGTTACAGCATAATCTTGCAGCTCTAAAACTCAATCCCCCTGTTAATGAAAGCCAACACACCATAAGCCTCTTTAACAAATCTATCAACTTTGAGGGATCTATGGACACGGACCCCAAGATCCCTCTGTTCCTCTACACTGCCATGAATCCTGCCTTTAACACTGTAATCTGCATCCAAATTTGACCTTCCAAAATGAATCACTTCACACTTTTCCAGGTGAACTCCATCTGCCACTTCCCAGCCCAGCTCTGTATCCTGTCAATGTCCTGTTGAACCTACAACAGCCCTCCATACTATCCACAACTCCACCAACCTTCGTGTCATCAGCAAACTTACTAACCCATCTTTCCACTTCCTCATGCAAGTCATTTATAAAAATCACAAAGAGCATAGGTCCCTGAACAGATCCCTGTGGAACACCACTGGTCACTGATCTCCAGGCTGAATACTTTCCACCTAATACCACCCTCTATCTTCTATGGGCCAGCCAATTTTTTATCCAGACAGCCAGATTACCCTCCTTACTTTCTGAATGAGTCTACCACGAGGAACCTTATCAAATGCCTTGCTAAAATCCATGTATATACCACATCCACTGCTCTACCATCATCAATGTGTCTTGTCACATCCTCAAAGAATTCAATAAGGTTTGGGAGGCATGACCTGCCCCTCACAAAGCCATGCTGACTATCTCTAATCAAACAATGCTTTTCCAATTAATCATAAATCCTGTTGCTCAGAACCCTCTCCAATAATTTGCCCACCTCAGACATAAGAGCAACTCGTCTTTAATTCCCAGGATTATCCCTATTCCCTTTCTTGAACAAAGGAATAACATTTACCACCCTCCAGTCATCTGGCACTACTCCAGTGGACACAGAGGACGCAAAGATCATCGCCAAAGGTGCAGCAATCTCTCCTCTCACTTCCTGGAGTAACCCATGGTATACCCTGTCTTGCCCAGGGGACTTATTTTTCATAAGTTTCAAAATTTTCAACACATCCTCCTTCTTAACATCAACCTGTTCAAGTATAATCACCCTGTTTCACGCTGTCCTCACAAACAACAAGGTCCCTCTCAGTAGCGAATACTGAAGGTACGTATTAAGACCCTCAACAGGATGCAGAGCTTTTCTGACTTGAACTTAATGTCTTTAACATTTCCTTTTGCCACTCTCATTTACTGACTGTTTACGTAGTTTTGACCTTTTCCTTTAGTTCAACTTGTTCAGCTCTTGGTTAGTGTGCACTTTTTCTTTAAAAACAGGGATATTTGTCTCACAAACTATTTCTCAATGGTTTTTAATTTGAGATTTCTCCCCCCGCCGTTTACTTCTCCTAGTCCTAGCCTCATAAGTAGCTTTTTTTAAAACCCGATATATTATTACTTTGGTCTTTATCTAACTTACGTTGTTCAAAACTAAGGCGTTTTAAATCTTGTGACTGCTATCGCTGAACTGCTCCCTTCTGCTTACTTTTCCAATGGTTTCATTTTCCAGTCACTTTCCTTTAAGAGCTCTCACTGCACTTCAACTCTTTATTACTGAGTTCCTTATCGTGTGGGTAGAAAGGAGTCCTGCACATGCCAAAGCCTTGTTTTTCAACACCTCGTCTTGAAAGTTATTTAGCGTTAGAATAACAATCATGGAAAATTTCCACTGTGTTTTGCACCCTATGGCACTCACACCAGGACTGCAGCACATGATAATGGCTGTACACTCCATATCTCGCCTCAAAAATAGGTGACGCAGTGAGGGGAAAAACGGACTAACAATCATAACTGGGAGAGCGCAGGGAGGGCAGCCCTCAATGATAGTAAAGCCATTAGTTCCATCCAATAGTATTTCTGTAATCTCCAATCATTTCTGCTGATGCTCTTCATTTGTACACTCTTGTTCCTTCCTGCCACATACTGATTGGGCTTAATCGATGGGAGCTATACCCTCTACAGTTTATTGTCTCACCCACAGGCAAGTGCCCAATAGCCCACCACAAGGAATACTGGTGTGTTGGCCTGAAATTCCATCCTGTGGGCCAACAGCTGGCTGACATTCCAGAGTCTAGGATCATAGACAAGGAACAGCAACCTTGATGGAGCAGCTCAGAGAGAAAGAAAAAAAATGTAGCTATCACCTCTCAACTGTGCATTGAGTTTCCTTGTAGGATCATCAGCTACAGTAATAAGAAGATGCTTACATTTCTTTGTAGTCTCTACATCTTCTCCTCTGCGTTGGGCCAATGTGACTGCCTAGGAACAAGAGGGGAATGAAAAGATCAACAGTTGGAAAAAAAACACCGTGAAATCCTCAGTTTACTAACTATGACTGAAATTAATGTACCTTTACCATGGGCTTGCATTCAATATCATGGAATCAGTGAATCTTAGAGACAATTCCTCTGTCTCTGACAGTGCTCCTTCTCACAATCTCACTCAGCATACCATTGAGTATTCTTAACTTCTTAAATAATAAAAAATTCTCATCCACCAACCCACTCCTTGTTGAACTTGTTCTCAAATTGGAAACTCTTCCTTTTGCATCATTTGTTTTCTCCAGATCAAACAGTGTTGCCATAATCATCTCTCCTTCCATTTTATGGTTGGGCAGATGGCTGTGCTCATCAAATGACATGACAGAATTACACAGCTGCCTCACCACACCACCTTCCCCAAACTGTTCTACAGCGACCTCAGCTCCTGCTTCTCTCGTGTATATCTAGAAAGTCTTTAAGGCTGTGCCTTTAAGCAAAAGTTGGAAGTGGACATTGGACCTGGAGCGTGCCCTCAGTCAGAAACACAAAATGGTTACAGAGCAGGAGGGCAGCCAGCAGCCCCCTGAATCACTGCTAGCTCTCTGCAACAGCAATCTAACAGCCTGCCCTTGCTCCTGTAACTGTTTCGGCAAGTGGCTAATTACATTTGAATTCATCACATTTTCAATAGTTCCTTCCAGAACACAGACACTAGCTGGGTAAAAATGGGTTTCCATGCATTTGCATAGCTTTAATGCATTTGCAAATCACCTAAACTCGGAGCCTACTTGTCCTTCCCCCAGTGAGAACAGTTTCTCCCGATCCATTCTGTCCAGACCTCTCAATTTTGAAGATCTCAATCAAATCTTCTCTCAATGTTCCCTCCGAGGGAAAATGCACAATTTCTCCCATTTATCTACGTTAGAGAAATCCCTCATCCCAGAGGATTCTTCTAATAAATATTTTCTGTGCCCTCTTTAAATTCAGAAACAATAGAAGTTGCAGCATTGGTGAGTACAAGCTCCTCTATGTAACACTGGGGTACAATACTGGAGGGAACAGGTCTGTCTCTGTATAACACCAGGTTAGTGTCAGGCTCACGTGCATTACTGCAGAACAGATCGGACTGCACAGGCTTATGCATTACGAAAAAATATCACCAAAGTTTCAGGAACCCTTCCTCAACAGTGACCAAGGTACAAAATGAGCTGAAAAATGTGTTGCTGGAAAAGCGCAGCAGGTCAGGCAGCATCCAAGGAGCAGGAGAATCGACGTTTCGGGCATAAGCCCTTCTTCAGCCCGAAACGTCAATTCTCCTGCTCCTTGGATGCTGCCTGACCTGCTGCGCTTTTCCAGCAACACATTTTTCAGCTCTGATCTCCAGCATCTGCAGTCCTTACTTTCTCCAAGATTCAAAATGAGACAATAAGATATAATGCAGCATCCTTGAACACAGGTGAAGTTCCAGCGGACTGGAGAATTGCTAATGTCGCCCCCTTCTTTAAGAAGGGTAGCAGGGATAATCTAGGTATCCCTCAGTCTGGGTCCTTGGCACTATGACATTTGGAAGAAAATGGGCTTATCAGTGATAGGCAGCATGGTTTTGTACAGGGAAGGTCAAGTCTTACAAACCTAATAGATGAGGGAAGGGCTGTAGATGTCATATACATGGACTTTGGGAAGGCATTTGATAAGGTTCCCCATGGTAGGCTGATGGAGAAAGTGAAGTTGCATGGGGTCCAGGGTGTACTAGCTAGATGGATAGAGAACTGGTCGGGCAATAGGAGACAGAGAGTAGTAGTGGAAGGGAGTTTTTCAAAATGGAGACCTGTGACCAGTGGTGTTCCACAAGGATCCGTGCTGGGACCACTGTTGTTTGCGATGATCTGGAGGAAGGTATAGTTGGTCTGATTAGCAAGTTTGCAGATGACACTAAGATTGGTGGAGTAACAGATAGTGAAGGGGGCTGTCAGGGAATACAGCAGAATATAGACAAATTGGAGAGTTGGGCAGAGAAGTGGCAGATGGAGGTCAATCCAGACAAAAGTGAGGTGATGCATTTTGGAAGACCCAATTCAAGTGCGAACCATACAGTAAATGGAAAAGTCCGGGGGAAAGTTGATGTATAGAGAGATTTGGGTGTTCAGGTCTATTGTTCTCTGAAGGTGGCAACGCAGGTCAATAGAGTGGTCAACACGGCATACAGCATGCTTTCATTCATCGTACAGGGTACGGACTACAAGTGTTGGCTGGTTCTGTTACAGTTGTATAGGACTTTAGTTCGGCCACATTGGGAATACTGCGTACAGTTCTGGTTACCACATTACCATTACATTCACTTTCTCCATCAGCCTACCATGGGGAACCTTATCAAATGCCTTCCCAAAGTCCATGTATATGACATCTACAGCCCTTCCCTCATCTATTAGGTTTGTAAGACTTGACCTTCCCTGTACAAAACCATGCTGCCTATCACTGGATGCTTTGGAGAGGGTGCAGAGAAGGTTCACCAGGATGTTACCTGGTATGGAGGGTGCTAGCTATGAGGACAGGTTGAGTAGATTAGGATTATTTTCATTGGAAAGAAGGAGGTTGAGGCCTACAAAGGTCATGCGAGCTGTAGACAGGGTGGTAAGCAAGAAACTTTTTCCCCCAGATGGGGGACTCAATTATTAGGGGTCATGAGTTCAAAGTGAGAGGGGAAAAGTTTAAGGGAGATATACGTGGAAAATTCTTCACAGAGGGTGGTAATGCCTGGAATGCTTTGCCAGCGGAGGTGGTAAAGACGGGAACGATAGCATCATTTAATATGTATCTAGACAGATTCATGAATGGGCAGGGAGCAAAGGGATACAGATCCTTAGAAATAGGCAACAGGTTTGGATAGAGGATCTGGATCGGCGCAGGCTTGGAGGGCTGAAGGTCCTGTGCTGTAATTTTCTTTGATCCATTAAACACTTGCTCGGCTCAGACTGACTAAATTTAACAGTTAGGGGAATAGATGCATGATCTAGTAACTGGACAAAGGTACATTGTTGGGATAGCATCAAATGAGCTTTGTTCTGTATCTAACCTACCCTGGTAGTGTTTGATGGGGACAGTGTTGAGAGCTTTACTGTGCATCTATCGCCATGATATAGCTCTTCTGGGAGTGTTTTTTGGGTACAAAGTGAAGGAGCTTTACTCTCCATCCATGTGAACAATTACTTATGCAGTATCTTTAACACTGTCAAATGCATTTCATAGAAATGTCAAATAACATTTTTTGTCTTAGCAGTAATTGTTAGGATTGGTTGCCAAATGTTTGGCCAGTGATGGAGTTTCTGAGCAGCAGTCTAAAAGAGAAATAAGAGCCAAGTTTAAGCGTAAACAGTCACCAATTTGGGCCTGGACAGCATATCATAGAGTCACGAGTCTTACAGTAGAGACATGTCCTGGTCCATCCCGACCAAAATCTCCATCATCACTAACCCCATTTCCCTGCACTTAGCCCATATCCTTCTAAACCTTTCCTATCTATGCATTTGTCCAAATGCCTTTTAAATGTTGTTAATGTACCCGCCTCAACCACTTCCTCTGGCAGCTCATTCCATGAACGTACCACCCTTTGTGTAAAAATGCTGCCCCTCAAGTTCCCTTTTATTCTTTCTCCTTTAAACTTAAACTAATGCCCTCTAGTCCTCAAATGCCCAACCCTGGGAAAAACAGCATGCATTCACCCTATCTCATAATCTTATACACCTCTATAAGGTCACCCCTCAGTATCCTACACTCTAAAGAAAAAAGGTCCTAATTTAGAATTGAATAGAATTCCTATAAAAGTGTGGAAACAGGCCTTTCACCCCAAGAAATCCACATCGACCCTCCAAAACATTTCCCACATAGACCCATTCTCCTACCCTATTACGCTGCATGTACCCCTGATTAATGCACATAACCTACACATCCCGGAACACTACGGACAATTTAGCACAACCAATTCACCTAATCTGCACATCTTTGGACTGTGGGAGGAAACCAGATCAGGGAGAATGTGCAAACTCCACACAGACAGTCACCCAAGGCTGGGATCGAACCCGGGTCCCTGGCACGATGAGGCAGCAGCGCTACCCACTGAGCCACCATTCTGCCCACCAACATCTCATAATGCAGATCATTGAGTCCAGGCAACATCCTTATAAATTTCTTCTCCACTCTTCAATACCATCCTTCCCATAACAAGGTGACCAAAACTGAACACAATATTCCCAAGTGCGGCCTCAGCAATGTCCTATATAACTGCAACATAACTTCTGAACTTCGATACTCAATGCCCTGACTGATGAAAGCCAGTGTGCCAAAAACCCTCTTCAGTGCCCTGTCTACCTGTGACTCCACTTTCAGAGAATTGTGAATCTGTTCCTCTGTTCCATTATCTCCTTAAGGCCCTATCATTCACCATGAAACTCCTACCTTGACCTGACTTTACAAAATACAAGATCTCACACTTATCATCTGTGCTGTAAATCTTGGAATTTTTTGCTTTGTATGATGGGGAAACAAAATTTGCTCACACCAACAAACAGTACAAAAATTGAAAACTGATAAGTCTTCTGCTGGAATCAGCCACAGGAATCATAAACACAGTCACTGTGAAATGACAATATAAATAAACAAGACACAAACACCTGCAAATTCAGGGTCAATTAGCCCCAGAGAACTCAATCTCAGTGTTGTCCCATATCAGTGTCTGAGAATGGGAGGGAGCACAACGACTGGAGTGGGCATCATTGATGGATACTTCAGGAGAAAGCAACTGACAGTGAGGCAGCACCTCAATCACCTGGGGTGAGGGCCATCAACCTCTGACCCCAGTGCCCTGGGTGGGAGGAGCGTCGACACTGACCCCAGTGCCCTGGGTGGGAGGAGCGTCGACACTGACCCCAGTGCCCTGGGTGGGAGGAGCGTCGACACTGACCCCAGTGCCCTGGGTGGGAGGAGCGTCGACACTGACCCCAGTGCCCTGGGTGGGAGGAGCGTCGACACTGACCCCAGTGCCCTGGGTGGGAGGAGCGTCGACACTGACCCCAGTGCCCTGGGTGGGAGGAGCGTCGACACTGACCCCAGTGCCCTGGGTGGGAGGAGCGTCGACACTGACCCCAGTGCCCTGGGTGGGAGGAGCGTCGACACTGACCCCAGTGCCCTGGGTGGGAGGAGCGTCGACACTGACCCCAGTGCCCTGGGTGGGAGGAGCGTCGACACTGACCCCAGTGCCCTGGGTGGGAGGAGCGTCGACACTGACCCCAGTGCCCTGGGTGGGAGGAGCGTCGACACTGACCCCAGTGCCCTGGGTGGGAGGAGCGTCGACACTGACCCCAGTGCCCTGGGTGGGAGGAGCGTCGACACTGACCCCAGTGCCCTGGGTGGGAGGAGCGTCGACACTGACCCCAGTGCCCTGGGTGGGAGGAGCGTCGACACTGACCCCAGTGCCCTGGGTGGGAGGAGCGTCGACACTGACCCCAGTGCCCTGGGTGGGAGGAGCGTCGACACTGACCCCAGTGCCCTGGGTGGGAGGAGCGTCGACACTGACCCCAGTGCCCTGGGTGGGAGGAGCGTCGACACTGACCCCAGTGCCCTGGGTGGGAGGAGCGTCGACACTGACCCCAGTGCCCTGGGTGGGAGGAGCGTCAACACTGACCCCAGTGCCCTGGGTGGGAGGAGCGTCAACACTGACCCCAGTGCCCTGGGTGGGAGGAGCGTCAACACTGACCCCAGTGCCCTGGGTGGGAGGAGCGTCAACACTGACCCCAGTGCCCTGGGGTAGGTGTAGCAGCCGCGGCTCCTACCGGAGCTACCCGTTCAGGCGGATATTCGGCGCCAGGGCCGCGGGTAAAGACGCCCCACCTTCTCAGTACCTGTTTGCTCTTGGCCTGCGCCGCACTTGGCCCCTTCTTCCTCAGCACCGTCACCGTGTCCCAGTCACTCTCCGCCATCTTCACTCCGCTCACTGCGCAGCCGCACAAATACCCTTCAACCAACTTTATTCAAACAATGGCCATCAGCCAATCAGACGCAAGGGATGTGCAGCCAATCAGAGACGGAGAGTCTGCAGCCAATCAGAGACCGGGAAGCAGTTGTTTTGGACTGGGACGCCTTAGGAGTAGGCCATTCAGCCCCTCTAGCCAGCTCAGCCATTCAATAAAATCATAGACAATAGATGCAGGAGTAGGCCATTCAGCCCTTCGAGCCTGCACCGCGATTCAATATGATCATGGCTGATCATTCCTAATCAGTATCCTGTTCCAGCCTTATCTCCATAACCCTTGATTCCACTATCCTTGAGAGCTCTATCCAACTCTTTCTTAAATGAATCCAGAGACTGGGCCTCCACTGCCCTCTGGGGCAGAGCATTCCACACACCCACCACTCTCTGGGTGAAGAAGTTTCTCCTCTGTTCTCAAATGGTCTACCCCGTATTTTTAAGCTGTGTCCTCTGGTTCGGCACTCATCCATCAGCGGAAACATGTTTCCTGCCTCCAGAGTGTCCAATCCTTTAATAATCTTATATGTCCCAATCAGATCCCCTCTCAGTCTTCTAAACTCATGGCTGATCTCACATTCCTTACTTTTCTGTGTTTTTTCCCCCATAACCCTTGACTCCCCAAGTGATCAAGAATCTCTCAGGCTGAAATAAAAAACAAGGATTCTGTTTCCACAGCTCTCTGTGACAATGAGTTCTGAAGACTCAACACCGAGTGAAAAAAACCTCATCTCAGTCTTAAATTGAGACTCAGCCCCTTTATTCTGAGACTATACCCTCTGGTCCTATACTGTCCTATGAGTGGAACCATCCTCTCAACATTTACCCTGTCAAGACCCTTAAGAATTCTATAGGTTTCAATGAAGTTCCCTTTCATCCTTCTAAACTCCAGTGAGTAGAGTCATACAGCATGGAAACAGACGTTTTGGTCCAACCAGCCCATGCCAACCATAATCCCAAACAAAACTCGTCCCACCTGACTGCATTTGGCCCATGTTGGAGTTTTTAAAACAGAAGTTGATAAGAGTTTAGGAGCGGCACATTTATGCAAGATAGGTTTGGCAAGCTACGTGAACCTTGGATGACCGGAGATGTTGTGATCTCGGTCAGAAAGAAAAAAGGAAACTAATGTATTTTCTAGGAGGATGGGAATTGATGAAGCCCTTGAAGTATATAAAGAAAGTGGGAAAGAATTTAAACAAGGAATTAGAAGGGCTAAAAATGGTCATGAAAAATCATTAGCAAACAGGATTAAGGAGAATCCCAAGAATTTATATACATATATAAAAAGCAAGAGGGTAGCCAGGGAAAGGGTTGGCCCATTCAAGGACAAATGAGAGAATCCATGTGTGGAGTCAGAAGATGTAGGTGAGGTCCTAAATGAATACTTCGTCTCGGTATTCACCAAAGCAAAGGAATTGGTAAAGGATGATCTCAGGGAAGGAAGTTTTAAGTTTCTAAGCCAGGTTGCTAATAAAAAGGAAGAGGTGTTGTACATCTTAAAAATTATTAAGGTAGATAAATCCCCGAATCTTGAGGGAATCTATCCCAGAATATTGAGGGTGGCAACACAACAAATTACTGGAGCATTGACAGACATCTTTGTATCCTCTTTGGCCACAGGTGAGCTCCCAGAGGACTGGAGAATAGCCAATGTTGTCCCATTGTTTAAGAGGCGTAGCAGGAATAATCCTGGAAATTTACAGGTCTGTGGATCTCACTTTGGTGGTAAGGAAATTATTGGAAAAGATTCTCAGGGATAAGATCTATACACATTTAGAAGCATTTATTAGCGATAGACAGCATGGCTTTGTGCGGAGGAGGTCATGCCTCACTAACTTGATTGAGTTTTTTGAGGAGGTGACGAAGTTGATTGATGAGGGAAAAGCAGTTGATGTTGTCTACATGGACTTCAATAAAGACTTTGACAATGTTCCTCATGGCAGACTGGCACAAAAGATGAAGTCACATGGTGTCAGGGGTGAGCTGGCAAGGTGGATAAAGAACTGGCTTAGTCATAGGATGTGGAGGGGCCGGTGTTGGACAGGGTGGACAAAGTTAAGAATCACACAACACCAAGTTATAGTACCTGGTGTTGTGTGATTCTTAACTTAGTCATAGGAGACAGAGGATAGCGGTGGAAGGATGCTTTTCAGAATGGAGTGCTGTGACTACTGGTGTTACACAAGAACCAATGCTGGGACCTCTGCTATTTGTGATCTACATAATGATTTAGAGGAAAACATAGCTAGCCTAATTAGCAAGTTTGCAGATGATACGAAGATTGGTGGAGTTGCAGATAGTGACGAAGGTTGTCAGAGGATATAGCAAGATATAGATCGGTTGGAAGCATGGGCAGAAAAATGGCAGATGGAGGTTAATCTGGACAAATGTGAGGTGATGCATTTTGGAAAGTCAAGTACAGGTGGAAATTATACACTGAATGGCAGAATCTGCCTGGAAGTCAGTGGTGAGTGGTGTTCCACAGGGCTCTGTCCTTGGGCCTCTATTGTTTGTAATTTTTATTAATGACTTGGATGAGGGGATTGAAGGATGGGTCAGCAAGTTTGCAGATGACACAAAGGTTGGAGGTGTCATTGACAGTATAGAGGGCTGTTGTAGGCTGCAGCGGGACATTGACAGGATGCAGAGATGGGCTGAGAGGTGGCAGATGGAGTTCAACCTGGATAAATGTGAGGTGATGCATTTTGGAAGGTCGAATTTGAAAGCTGAGCACAGGATTGAGGATAGGATTCTTGGTAGTGTGGAGGAACAGAGGGATCTTGGGGTGCAGATACATAGATCCCTTAAAATGGCCACCCAAGTGGACAGGGTTGTTAAGAAAGCATATGGTGTTTTGGCTTACATTAACAGGGGTATTGAGTTTAAGAGTCGTGAGATCTTGTTGCAGCTCTATAAAACTTTGGTAAGACTGCACTTGGAATACTGCGTCCAGTTCTGGTCGCCCTATTATAAGAAAGATTTGGATGCTTTGGAGCGGGTTCAGAGGAGGTTTACCAGGATGCTGCCTGGACTGGAGGGCTTATCTTATGAAGAGAGGTTGACTTTTTTCATTGGAGAAAAGGAGGAGAAGAGGGGACCTAATTGAGGTATACAAGCTAATGAGAGGCACAGATAGAGTCGATAGCCAGAGACTATTTCCCAGGGCAGAAATTACTAACACAAGGGGTCATAGTTTTAAGCTACTTTCGTATAGAGGGGATGTCACAGGTGGGTTCTTTACACAGAGAGTTGTGAGAGCATGGAATGCATTGCCAGCAGCAGTTGTGGAGGCAGGGTCATTGGGGACATTTAAGAGACTCCTCGACATACATATGGTCACAGAAATTTGAGGGTGCATCCATGAGGATCAGTGGTTGGCACAATATCGTGGGCTGAAGGGCCTGTTCTGTGCTGTACTGTTCTATGTTCTAATCCTTAGGAGTAATGATATGCAGAGGGATCTGCGTGTGCAGATCCTACATCACTGAAGATGGCAGCGCAGGTAGATAAGGTAGTAAAAAAGGCATATGGCATGCATGTTGTCATTGGAAGGGGCATTGAGTGAGGACAGACAGGTTACGCTGCAGCTTTAGTTAGGCTACACTTGAAATATTGCTTACAGTTCTGCTCATCACACTACCAGAAGGATGTGGTTGCTTTGGAAAGGGTACAGAAAAGGTCTACCAGGATGTTTCCCAGTATGGGTAATTTTTGCTAAGAAGGAAGGTTGGTTAGACTGGGTTTGTTTTCACTGGAAAGCAGGAGGTTGAGGGATGACCTAATACAAGTTTATAAAATTGTGAATGACATGGATAGAGTGGGAAGTACGAGGCTTTTTCCCAGAGTGGAGGGGTCAATTACTAGGGGACACATGTTCAAGGTGTGAGTCAATGTTTTCACACAAAGGGTAGTGAGTGCCTGGAACGTATTGCCAGAGATGGTGGTGGAAGCAGACACAATAGCAGCATTCAAGAAGCATCTGGACAAGTACATGAATAGGAAGGGAATAGATGGGATACAGATCCTGAAAGTGAAGACAGTTTTAGAACGGAAAGGCAAAATGTGTTGATGCCAGCTTGGAGGGACAAAAGGCCTGTTCCTGTGTTGTATTGGTCTTTGTTCTTTATATCCCTCCACCATTTCTATTCATGAACTTATCCAAATGCCTATTAAATATTGTAACTGTATCTGCAGTCACCATTTCCTCTGGAAGTTCATTCCATACACAAACCACCCCATGTAAAAAAAGTTGCCCCCATGTCTTTTTTCAATCTTTCTCCTCTCACCTTAAAAAAAATTGCCCCTACCCTTGAAATGCCCTTCCCTAAGACATCTGCCATTCACCTTATCTATACCTCTCATGACTTCATAAATGAACCTCCTATGCTCTAGTAAAAAAAATCCCAGCCTCTTCTTATAACTCAAACTTTCCATTCTCAGCAACATCCTGGTAAATCTTTCCTGAACCCTCTCCAGCTCAATAATAAGCTTCCTATAGAAGGCCATGGATGAGGTCGTATGTGACTTCTGGTCCAGAACTGAACACAGTACTCCAGAAGAGGTCTCACCAATATCCTGTAAAGTTTCAACATGACATCCCAATCTCCATACGCAAAGGTGTCAGCAATGAAGACAAGCCTATAAGACAAATCCTTCCACACCAGGGATCATCCTCTTGAACTTTCTCTGAACTGCCTCCAATGAAATGATAGCATTCCTTGAATAAAGGGACTAAAACTGTTCCCAGTCCTCCAGTTATGGGTCATACCAGCGCCTTGGACAGTTGCTGTAGGACTTCCCTACTCTTGTACACCAACTCTGTTGAAATAAGGGCTAACATTCCATGAACCTTCCCGACTACCTGCTGTACCTGTGAACTAGATTTCTGAGTTTCATGCACAAGTACCACCAAATCCCTTTGTGTTGCAGCTTTCTGTTTTTCTCCATTTAAAAAAGACTATAAGATATAGGAGCAGACATTAGGCCATTCGACCCATCGAGCCTGCTCCACCATTCAACCATGGCTGATAGGTTTTTCAACCCATTTCCCACTTTCGCCCCTTAGATGTCCTTAACAATGAAGAACTTATCTATCTCTGTTTTAAATATATTCAGTGACCTGGTATCTATAGCCTTCTGAGGCAATGAATTCCACAGATTCACCTCTCTATGACTAAAGAATTTTCTCCTTATCTCTGTTCTAAAGGGTCTTCCCTTTACTCTAAGGCTGTGTCCTCAGGCCCTCCTCTCTCCTGCCAATGGAGACATCTTCCACGTCCACTCTGTCCAGGCTATTCAGTATTCTGTAAGTTTCAATCAGATTCCCCTCATATCCTTCTAAGCTCCATAAGAGTATAGTCCCAGAGTCCCCAAATGTTCCTCCTATGTTAAGCCTTTCATTCCTGGAATCATTCTTGTGAACTTCCTCTGGACTCGCTCCAAAGCCAATACGTCTTTCCTGAGGTATGGAGCCTAAAATTGCTCACAATACTCTAAATGTGGTCTGACCAGAGCCTTATAAACTCTCAGTGGTTCATCCCTGCTTTAATATTCTAGTCCTCTCGAGATGCATGACAACATTGTATTTTCCTTCCTAACTACTGACTCAACCTGCAAGTTAACCTTCAGAGACTCCCAAGTCCCTTTGCACTTCAGATTTCTGAATTTTCTCCCCATTTAGAAAATAGTCCATGCCTCTATTCTTCCTATCTAAGTGCATGACCTCACACTTTATCATAGAATCCCTACAGCGTGGAAACAAGCCATTAGGGCCCAACAAATTCATACCAGCCCTCTGCAGATTAACCTATCCTGACCCATTCCCCTACCCTATTACTCTATATTTACCCCTGACCAATGCGCCTAATCTACACATTGCTGAACACTATGGGCAATTTAGCATGGCCAACTCACCCGCACACCTTTTGATTCTGGGAGGAAACCCACGCAGACACGAGGAGAATGTGCAAACTCCACATAGTCGCCTGAGACTAGAATCGAACTGGGGTTCCTGGTGCTGTGAGGCAGCAGTGTGAACCACTGTGTCGCCCCTTTCCCACGCTTGTATTTCATCTGCCACTTCTTTTGTTCTCCCTGCCTAAGTGAACAACTTGACGTTTTTCTACATTATATTCTATTTGCCAACATAGTACCTACTTACTTAACCTATCAATATCTCTCTCTAACCTGTTTGTATCCCTGTCACAACTTGCCTTCCCACCTATTTTTGTGTTATCTACCAATTTGGCTTCCTTCTTCCAAGTCATTAGTATATATTATAAACAGTTGTGGTCCCAGCATTGATCACTGTGGAACCCGACTGGTTCCCAGGTCACCATCCTGAAAAATAACTCCTTATGCCCACTTATCGCAAAAGACTGGTGGCCTGAGGTGTGTATACTTTAATGCAAGTATAGTGGGTAAGGCAGATAAACTTAGGGCTTGCATTGGTGCCTGGCAGTATGACATTATTGCAATCACAGACACTTGGTTGAAGGAAGGCCATGATTGGTAACTAAATGTTCCAGGATATAGACGATTCAGACAGGATAGGGAGGGAAATATAAGGTGGGGAGGAGTTACATTGTTGGTCAGGGATGATATCACAGCTGTGCTAAAGGAGGACACTATGGAAGGCTTGAGCAGTGAGGCATTATGGGTGGAGTTGAGAAATAAGAAATGTGCAGTTACATTGTTGGGGCTGTATTACAGGCCTCCCAACAGTGAGCGTGAGGTAGAAGAACAAATAGGTAAACAGATTATGGAAAGATGTCAAGGCAATAGGGTGGTGGTGATGGGAGATTTTAATTTTCCCAACATTGACTGGGATACACTTAGTGTCAGAGGTCTGGATGGGACAGAATTTGTAAGAACCACCCAAGAGAGTTTTCTAGAGCAGTATGTCAATAGTCCGACGAGGGAAGGGGCCATGTTGGACCTGGTACTGGGGAATGACCCAGGCCAGGTGGTAGAAGTTGCGGTGGGGGATTTCTTTGGGAACAGTGACCACAATTCTGTAAGTTTTAGAATACTCATAGACAAGGATGATAGTCCTAAGGGAAGAGTACTAAACTGGGCCAAGGCCAATTTTTTCAAAATTAGACAGGAGCTGGGAAATGTGGTTTGGACACATTTGATATGTGGGAGACTTTTAAAGATTGTGCAGGATAGGCATGTCCCACTGAAATCAAAGGATAGGAAAGGCAAGATTCATGAACCATGGATGACAGGAGAAATGGTATGGCTAGCCAAGAGGAAAAGCGAAGCATACATAAGGTTCAGGCAGCTAAGAACAGAATGGGCCCTGGAGGAATATCTGAACGAGGAATCAAGCGTGCTAAAGGGGATCATGAAATAGTTTTAACAAGCAGAATTAAGGAGAATCCCAAAGTCTCTTACTCTTATATAAGAAACAAGCGGGTAACTAGAGAAAGGATTGGATAAGGAAGGAAAGCTGTGTGTCGAACCTGAGAGAATGGGTGAGATTTTGATTGATTACTTTGCATCAGTCTTCACTGAGGAGAGGGACATGATGAATGTTGAAATTACAGATAGATGTTTGATAACTCTGGATCACATTGACATAAGGAAGGAAGATGTGTTGGGTAGGCTAGAGGTTATTAAGGTGGACAAATCCTCAGGGCCAGATGGGATATATCACAGGTTGCTGAGGGAGGTGAGAGGGGAAATAGCTGGGGCCCTGACAGATATCTTTGTAGTATCCTTAAACACAGGTGAGGTGCTGGAGGACTGCTCATGTTGTCCCCCTATACAAGGGTGGTAGGGATATTCTGGGTAACTACAGACTAGTGAGCCTAATGTCAGTAGTGGGAAAGTTGCTGGAGAAGGTACTGAGGGATAAAATCAATTTTTGGAAGTGGTAGGCAACATGGTTTTGCGCGGGTAGATCATGCCTTACCAACTTAATACAGTTATTTGAGGAAGTGACCAAGTTGATAGATGAAGGAAGGGCTGTAGATGTCATATACATGGATTTTAGTAAGCCGTTTGCTAAGGTTCCCCACAGTAAACTAATAGAGAAAGTCAAGTCACATGGTGTGCAGAATGTTCTAGCTAGGTGGATAAAGAACTGGTTGAGCAACAGGAGACAGAGTAGTAGTTGAAGGGAGTTTCTCGAAATGGAGAAAAGTGACCAGTGGTGTTCCACAGGGGTCAGTGTTGGGGCCACTGTTATTTGTGATATATATAAATGATCTGGAAGAGGGCACTGTTGGTATGATCAGTAAGTTTGCAGATGACACTAAGATTGGTGGAGTAGCAGAAAGCATAGAGGACTGTCAAGGAATACAGGAGAATACAGATAGACTGGAGAGTTGGGCGGAGAAGTGGCAGATGGAGTTCTATCCAAGCAATTGTGATGGGATGCATTTTGGGAAGTCTAATTCTAAAACGAATTATACAGTAAATGGAAGAGACTTGGGAAAAGTTGATGGGCAGAGAGATCTGGGAGATCAGGTCCATTGTACCCTGAAGGTTGCTGCACAGGTGGTTAGAGTGGTCAAGAAGGCATATGATATGCTTGCCTTCATCGGACGGGGTATTGAGTATAAGAGTTAGCAGGTCATGTTAAAATTGTACAAGACATTGGTTCGGCTGCATTTAGAATACTGTGTACAGTTCTGGTAACATTACCAAAAGGATATGGATGCTTTGGAGAGGGTGCAGGGAAGGTTTACGAGGATGTTGCCTGGTATGGAAGGTGCTAGCTATGATAAGAGGTTGAGTAGGTTAGGATTGTTTTCATTAGAAAAAAGGAGATTGAGGGGGGACCTGATTGAGGTTTACAACATCATGAAGGGTATAGACAGGGTAGATAGAGATAAGCTTTTTCCCAGGGTGAAGGATTCAATAACAAGAGGTCATGCTTTCAAGGTGAGAGGTGAAGAGTTTAAGGGGGTATACACAGACCAAGTACTTTACACAGAGGGTGGTGAGTGCCTCGAATGCGTTGCCAGCAGAGGTGGTAGAAGTAGGCATGGTAGATTCATTTAAGGTGCATCTGGACAGATGCACGAGTAGGTGGGGAGCAGAGGGATACAGATGCTTAGGAATTGGGCGACAGGTTTAGACAGCGGATTTGGATTGGCTCAGGCTTGGAGGGCCGAAGGGCCTGTTCCTGGGCTGTAAATTTTCTTTGTTCTTTAGTGTTTCCTGCCTATTAGCCAGTTCTCTATTCACAACAATATACTACCTAGGACACCACAGGTTCTTACTTTATGACCTCCCCTCTTGTGAGATACCTTGTTAAATACCTTCTGTAAATGTTACTTGCCTCTTGTCAGCCCAAGCCTGAATATTTTCCAAATCTGGTATTTGAACATGGACTACTTCAATCCCTGAGGAATTGCAAATGGTGCTGAGCACTGTTTGATCATCCGCAAACATCCCTTCTGACCTTACGATGGAGGGAAGGTAAACCTTACGATGGAGGGAAGGTAATTGATGAAGCAGCTGAAGATGGTTGTGCCTGGGACATTACCCTGAGGAACTGCTGAGAGATCTCCTAGAGCTGAGATGACTGACCTCCAACAGCCAGGAAAGACTCCAACCAGTGGAGTTTTTATTTTATTGACTCGTGGGATGTGGGCAGGAACTCAGGTTCCTGATTAGAACATAGAACATAGAACAATACAGCACAGAACAGGCCCTTCGGCCCACGATGTTGTGCCGAACTTCTAACCTAGATTAAGCACCCATCCATGTACCTATCCAAATGCCGCTTAAAGGTCACCAATGATTCTGACTCTACCACTCCCACGGGCAGCGCATTCCATGCCCCCACCACTCTCTGGGTAAAGAACCCACCCCTGACATCTCCCCTGTACCTTCCACCCTTCACCTTAAATTTATGTCCCCTTGTAACACTCTGTTGTACCCGGGGAAAAAGTTTCTGACTGTCTACTCTATCTATTCCTCTGATCATCTTATAAACCTCTATCAAGTCACCCCTCATCCTTCGCCGTTCCAACGAGAAAAGGCCGAGAACTCTCAACCTATCCTCGTACGACCTACTCTCCATTCCAGGCAACATCCTGGTAAATCTTCTCTGCACCCTCTCCAAAGCTTCCACATCTTTCCTAAAGTGAGGCGACCAGAACTGCACACTGTGGCCTAACCAAAGTCCTGTACAGCTGCAACATCACTTCACGACTCTTGAATTCAATCCCTCTGCTAATGAACGATAATACTCCATAGGCCTTCTTACAAACTCTATCCACCTGAGTGGCAACCTTCAAAGATCTATGTACATAGACCCCAAGATCCCTCTGTTCCTTCACCTGACTAAGAACCCTACCATTAACCCTGTATTCCGCATTCTTATTTGTTCTTCCAAAATGGACAACCTCACACTTGGCAGGGTTGAACTCCATCTGCCACTCCTCAGCCCAGCTCTGCATCATATCTAAGTCCCTCTGCAGCCGACAACAGCCCTCCTCACTGTCCACAATTCCACCTATCTTCGTATCATCTGCAAATTTACTGACCCACCCTTCGACTCCCTCATCTAAGTCATTAATAAAAATTACAAACAGCAGAGGACCCAGAACTGATCCCTGCGGAACTCCACTTGTAACTGGGCTCCAGGCTGAATATTTACCATCTACCACCACTCTCTGCCTTCGACCGGTTAGCCAGTTTTCTATCCAATTGGCCAAATTTCCCTCTATCCCATGCCTCCTGACTTTCCGCATAAGCCTACCATGGGGAACCTTATCAAATGCCTTACTAAAATCCATGTACACTACATCCACTGCTCTACCCTCATCCACATGCTTGTTACAAAGTTAAATGCTACCTTGGTGTCAAGAACAGTAACCCTCACTTTCCCACTTGTTTAGAGCTCCTTTAGACCAAGGCTGTAATGAGATCTGGGTCTGGCCAAAATCAAGCTGAGTGTCAGTGGGGCAGGTCATAGCTAAATAAATATTATGTGATGGCAGTGTTACAAGACCTTTTTTTATTATATTATATATTTCCATCGTGTTGCAATGTAAAGCATTTGTATTTTAATATCTTTGTGAGCTCAAACTCAACTGGTAGTAAGATGGAGCCACAAAGAAAAAATAATTCTGTAGGAAGATGTCACTATGGGCCTCGAGAGGGAAAGTTTTAAATGAAGTGGGGACACAGACAGCAGAAACACACACAAACCCTCAGAGAAACACACACAAACCCACGCAAATACACACCCACAGAAACAAATGCAAAGCCAAGGACGCACACAAACCCACAGGAACACACACAGCAAAAACACAATAGCATAGCCTTGTTAGAATATTTCTTTGAGGTGGTGTTCACTACCAGACATTGTGACCACAACAACTAGCCATGGAACTGCAAATGGCCCAGTGGGTATGTCTGGTTGGTATCTTCCTACTGCTGAGATCCACTGATCGTGTCTACCTTGCTGAGATCATTGACCACACCACTCCTGTTCAGATCCATTATTAAGAATCACACAACAGCAGGTGCGCTGAGCTACCTTACAAAGGAGCAGCACTCTGAAAGCTTGTACTTCCAGATAAACTCATCGGGCTATAACCTGGTGTTGTGTGATTTTTAACTTTGTCCGTCCCAGTCCAACACCGGCATCTCCACGTTGAGATCCAGTGATCATACCCAGCTGCACCACGAGCTGGCCCCTGCTGAAGGTTACATGAGAGGAGGCACACGGCAGTACAGCTGGCTGCGGCTGGTAACCCAATCTGCTGACATAATTGTAAGGCATTGGCCTGTATGCGAAAGACACTGGGCTGAAGCCTCAGTTCACAAAGACATCACTGCTGCAGCCGTGGGACAGAAAACAAACAACTGTCGATGCTGGAAATCTGAAACAAAAACAAAGTGCTGGAGAAACTCCGGTCTAGCAGCATCTGTGGAGAGAAAGTAGAGTTAATGTTTTAGGTTTAAGAACTTTTCTTCAGAACTGTTCTCCATAAATGCTGCCAGACCTGCTGAGTTTCTCCAGCAGTTTCTGTTTTTGTCCTCCCTGAGAAACGGGTGGTGTGGACACGTGCTGTTCCTTAGAGAGTTCATAGAGGTTTACTTCATCAAATTACATCCAAACTTTGCTTCATTCCTTTATTCAGAGAGTACAGGGTCACAGTGAGATGCTCTGGTTGAAAGGTTTACATTGTCGACAACACCTTCCATCGTTTTACTGATGATTGAGAGTAGACAGATTTGGATTTGTCTTGCTGGGTACAGGATATACCTGGGCGAGTTTCTGTCTTGCTGGGTAGATGCCAATATCGTAGCTGTACTGGAACAGCTTGGCCACGGGGCGGCAAGTTCTGGAGCACAAGTCTTCAGTACTGCTGGAATGCTCTAATGGCCAGTGCCTTTGTAGTATCCAGTGTCTCCAATCATTTCTTGATATCATGTAGAGTGAATCGAAGTGGCTAAAGACTGGCTTCTGTAATGTTGGGGACCACTGGAGGAGGCCGAGGTGGATCATCTGCTCGGCACTTCTGACTGAAGATTGCTGCGAAAGCTTCAGTCTTGTCTTTTACACTGAAGTGCTGGGGTCGTCTATTGTTGAGGATGGGGATATTTATGGACCTCCTCCTCCAGTGAGTTGTTTAATTGTCCACCACCATTCACAAGTGGATGTGGCAGAACTGCAGAGTTCCAATCTGATCCATTGATTGTGGGAATGCTTAAGTCTATTACTTGCAGCTCATTGCAGGCACGCAAGTACTCCTGTTTGGTAGCTTCGCCAGGTTGACAACTTATCTTCAGGTATGCCTGGTGCTGCTCCTAACATGCCCTTCTGCACTCTCCAGCTCTTCATTCAAGGCTCCCTCTACTCTTAAAGTGAAAGTAAAGCTCGCTCTACACTGTCCTCATCGAACACACTCAGGTCAGGTACAGCATAGGGTTAAACAAAGAGTGTGGCTTCCTCAGTGCTGCCCCCATCAAACTCTTCCAGGACAGGGACAGCATGGGAGTCTATCAGCAAATTCCAATCTGGGTTCTGTGCATTCATGTCTGCAGGATGTTCATGATGCAGGCCTGGCCTTACAGATGGATGGTAGACATGAGGGCCCACCATTGACTGTAAATGGTGTGCGAAAGTGTGCCCTTGCCCTGTCTCTGTTCTCCCCTCCTACTGGGGATTTGAAATGCCAAAGCAGGGACATATATGATCCTAGGCTGGACGAAGAGCTCAGAGGAAAGAGGCACTGGTTTCAAAATGGGCAAGGGTGAGGTCTGAGATCACAAGCTAGGCCTAG
The DNA here is from genome assembly GCF_047496795.1 of Chiloscyllium punctatum. Lineage (NCBI taxonomy): Eukaryota > Metazoa > Chordata > Chondrichthyes > Orectolobiformes > Hemiscylliidae > Chiloscyllium > Chiloscyllium punctatum. The sequence continues at coordinate 39,247,117 of NC_092787.1, read as the reverse complement.
AATAAGACTTTTTATTGAAATAATTGTGGTTATCTGATTTGAAGAAGCTGGTCCGTCCCACTCTCAGATCATCCATCTCCAGAATCTCAGAATGGTGACCATTTGAGAGATTGGAAAGACTGCAGGCAGAAACAGAGCTGGTCCCCTGGAGTGAAACTTGAAAATACAGCAGCAGTGATTTCTAAGGCACACTCGGTATCTGTGTGTCCAGTAGTGTCTCTGGTGAAACATGGTCTCTCTCTGTTGCAATGATGCCTCCTCTTCACTCAGCTTGTAAATAACCAGATTAACAGAAATGGAGTTCATCAGCTAGAGATGACCCAGGGAATAGGGAGGTTGACACAAACCTCTTGCGAAGAGGGTTTGATGTTGTGGCTGGCCCCTCCGCTGGGGATGGCTTATACAACAAAGATCGTCACAGGACATGTCGTGGGGAGTGGAGGCTCAGCATTGAATATGTGAATTTCTCCACTGAATCTTTACATCATTCCTTCAGAGATTAACTACATCAAAGGCAGTGATCAATCCCGTTTTAAACTCCGATGGGGGGATTTGTTGGAAAACCAGCCAGGATCATTAGGATTGGAGGGGCAGACTTGGAGGATCACATTCCCAACTCTCATTACTGCTGCTTATGTTTGAGATGTGAACCACTATAGCTCCTCTTTGACCTGGATGGGACTTAGAGTGATGTGTCCCATTGCCATAGGATGGTAGTTTATCACAGTGACATGTCCCATTGCTCCTTGACTGGAGTGGGGCTTATCAGAGAGAGGTATCCCATTGACCAGCTATGGCCCTGTAAGTCCATGTTTGATGCAGTCTGAGAGAGACAGTGGCTGTGTTGCGTTGGCCCTCTCCAGGGCAAAACTCAAGATGTTGCCTAGACCCAGGGAACACCCAGCCTCCTGTAATGGATAAAACCCCAGCCGCTATTTCAAACTGTCGAGTAAAAATAAAAATAATCAGGAATCAGTTTTATAAATCAATAGTATAAAAGTAAAGGCACTTGATCCAGTTCTTGGTAGAAAATCCTTCTCTTGGCAATGAGCTCCGCCTGCTCACACAAGGCCATCACTGGTGCTGCCCCAGCGCAACCAGTGCGTCCTCAGTTAAAAGCAGTGGGGAATGGAACTCCCGATCCTTCAGATACTTCTCCAAACCCTGCAACCAAAACAAACCGAGATCAGCTTGTGTATGAGTCATCAAGGGCCCATGAACTTCTACCGGGTCAAATCCAGTCCTTAGTGTCTTGCTGTACCTCAGCCTGAAGCCATTCTTGATGGCACCCTACCCTTTCATCATTCACAGAAAGGATGTAGACAAAGCAAAGCCAGTACCATGGAGCCATGTAATAACAGCACAGAAGGCCATTCAGCCCATCATAAGACATAGGAGCAGAAATTAGGCCATTCAGCCCACAGAGTCTGCTCCGCCATTCAATCATGGCTGATACGTTTCCCAACCCTATTCTCCTGCTTTGTCCCCATAACCCTTGATCCCCTTGACAATCAAGAACCTACCTATCTATCTCCATCCTAAATACATTCAATGGCCTGACCTCCCCAGCCTTCTGTGGCAGTGAATTCCATCGATTCCCCACTCTCTGGCTGAACAGGTTTCTCCTTATCTCCGTTCTACAAGGTCTTCCTTTTACTCTAAGGCTGTGCCCTCGGGTCCCAGTCTCTCCACCAATGGAAACATCTTCCCAACATCCACTCTGTCCAGGCCATTCAGTATTTTGTAAGTTTCTAAGAGATCCCCCCATATCCTTCAAAACTCTGATATAGACCCAGAGTCCTCAAACATTCCTCATATGTTAAGCTTTTCATTCCTAAGTCCATTCTGGTGAACCTTCTCTGACCATGCTCTAGGGCGAGTATACCCTTCCTCTGGTATGGGGCCCAAAACTGTGCACTATACTCTAAAATGTGGTCTGACCAGAACCTTATAGAGCCTCAGAAGTACATCCCTGCTTTTACATTCAAGTCCTCTCAAAATAAATGATATCATTACATTTGCCTTCCTAACTACTGACTGACCTGCAAGTTTACCTTCAGAAAATCCTGGACTAGAACTCCCAAGCATCTTTGCACTTCAGATTTCTGAAGTTTCTCTCCATTTAGAAGATAGTCCATGCTTCTATTCCTTCTACCAAACTGCATGACCTCACACTTTCCCACATTGTACTCTATCTGCCATTTCTTTGCCCATTCTCCTAACCCATCCAACTCCTTCTGCAGCCTCCCCGCCTCCTCAATGTTAACTGTCCCTCTGCCGATCTCTGCATTGTCTGCAAACTTAGTCAGAATGCCCTCGATTCCTTTATCTTGATCATTATTATATAAAGTGAAAAGTTGTGGTCCCAACACTGAGCCTTGTGGAACACCACTTGTCACCAGCTGCCATCCTGAGAGAGACCCTTTTATCTCCAATCTGTGCTTTTTGCCAGACACCAAGCTTCTATCATGATAGCACCTTGCCTTTAATACCATGGGTCCATATCTTACTCAGTAGCCTCCTGTGCAGCACCTTGTCAAAAGCCTTCTGGAAGTGCAGGTAGATAACATCCATCGGCTCTCCTTGATCTAACCTGCTCATTACTTCCTCAAAGAATTCTAGCAGGTTTATCAGGCATGATCTCCCTTGGTGGAACCATGCTGACTTTGCCCTATTTCACCATACACTTTCAAGTATTCGGAAATCTCATCCTTCACAATGGATTCCAGGATCTTACCTGTGACCGAGGTCAGGCTGATCAGTCTGTAATTATGGTCCTGCAGCTTCTGGAAAAAAAAAAGCTACCCAATTCTTCCCATTGTCATACTCTTGTCCAGCTTCCCTTTTTGAAGGCTCTTACTGAATCTGCTGCCTTCCTTTCAGGCAGTTTGTTTTGGATCATCACAAATCATCATGATCATGAAAAGTTTCCTTCCTCATGTTAGGTCCTGTTTGTAGGCTTCTCAACTCTTCAGCCAATGAGACATTTCTTCATTACTTGATCAAGACTGGCATCTAACAGTGTTTATCTAAGCTTCAGTCTACTTCCTTGCTTTTGTACTCTGTCTGTATTAATGACTCTATACTTTGTGAATGTCTACACTCTCTTTCAAATTCTAATCATTTACTTTGTATTGCTTCTGAGCTTTCCTCCTGCTAGATGGACCGTTTCTCACTGCTTGCCATTAAATGTCATGTGTCATATACCTACCCGTTTCGCCACCCTCTCTACATCCTTCTGAGCTCCTTCTTCATTGTTTTTTATTTTTCAATCATCTCTGTATCATCTCCAAGGTTTCTAATTACTCACTATGCACTCATGTCAGGGTTATTTGCTTTTAGCTGGGGCTCAAACAGTGCATATGTGCAGACGATGGGACTCTCAAACCCAGAGTGGGCAATGCAGGGTGTTGGACGTTTTGGGACTACTGGCTTCAACTCCATGAATGTGTAAGCTTCACGTGTCCCTGATGAAATCACCATAATTCATAGCCAGCCACCTACCTCTCCTTCAGAAGAGACCAGCGGAGAGATCTCACAAACTGCAGGTAGTTCCTCAGCCTCCTGGAGCCTGCAGGAATACACAAGAGTTTTAGGAATGCCGTTGTTCACCTGTCTACTCTCCGTGCTTTATTAAATTCATCCATTCTGGATACAGTCACTTCATTAAGCACACAAACTTCATTTCTGATTGCACCCTCCTTGTAAATTCTCCAAATCAAGGCGTTTTTTTTATCAAGAATGGGACATGCAGGCCAAAGGCCCAGGGGAAATGATCTGTGGAAGTGGGTTCAAATCCCACCATGGTGGCTGGGGAATTTAAATTAATGAATTAATCTGGAAACGGAAGCTCACCTCAGTAATGGCAACCATGAAACCGTCGTTGTTTGTTGTGAAAACCCATTCCTCTGGGCAGGGAAATCTGTCATCCTTACCCTGTCTGCCCTATATGTGACTCCAGACAGTGTGATTGACTCTTAATGTTCCCTGGCGTGATCTAGCAAGCTATTCGGTAGACAAGACAATTAGGGGATAGGCAAATGCTGACCCAGTCAGTGATGCCAACACCCCACGAATGAACAAAAACTTCTAAAAAAAAATGTTTTGGAAAATTAGACTCTCCAGGTTTTTTTAAAATTCTAAGTTAATGTGAATAACCCCTATGTACAGCGACTGCACAGTATTTTATAATGTTTACACATGACAGTAAAAAATATTCTTATTTTACTGGAAGGAAACCTGCCAGCCTTACCTGTTTGGCCTACATGTGACTCCAGACCCCCAGCAACATGGCTGATTCTCAACTGCCCCCCCCGATACAGCCTAGCAAGTCCCTCAGAACGAGGGCAATTGGGGATGGACATCAACTATCGCTCTTGCCAGTGATACACACTCCCATGAAAAGATAAAAGGGGAAAAACCTATTGCCTCTGGTTTTGGTCCATCAGGTAATTGTCTCCCCACAACCAGAGCGTCTGAATATTAACGGACAAAATCCCAGCTGACCACTCCCAGCCAGAGTCACTCAGGCCTCCAAGTAAAATGTTGAACATGTAACCGTTGCCAATTGTGGCAAAAACCCATTTGGGTCACAAATGTCCTCTGGGCAGGGAAATCTGACATCCTTACCCTGTCTGCCCTACATGTGACTCCAGACAGCAGTGTGATTGACTCTTAATGTTCCCTGACATGATCTAGCAAGCTACTCAGTACATGGGCAATTAAGGATTGGCAAATGCTGACCCAGTTAGTGATGCCAATATCCCACGAATGAACAAAACTTAAAAAAAAACTACTTTTGAAAGAAAGCAAGGACTTATTCTTGGTGTCCTGACCAACATTAATGCTGAACCATCATCACTGCCACAAACCTGTTTGTCAGATTGCTGTTTATGAGATTTGCTGCACTCCATTCAGCTACCACATTCCTACTTTACAGCAGTAGCTGCACTCCAAAGGCACATCACTGATGAGTAAGCAATTTGGAAAGAACAGAGGTTGTAAGAGCTGCTATAAAAATGTACATCACTCTCCTTCATTGCTGTGTTGACAGCACCATCCGTTAACCAAGCAGACAGACAGTTTCAGTGAGAGGAAGTAGTAGATGCAGGTAGTTACAACATTTAAAAGACATGAATAGGAAAGATTGAGAGGGATATGGGTCAAATAGGACTTGGTTAGTTTGGGAAGCTTGGTCAGCATGGACCATATGGACCGAAGGGTCTGCTCTGTATGACTCAGTGACTTACTGGCTGAGATGGGGGATCCGCATGTTGTTGGAATCGAGGAAGTGGGCACCGGCTCGCACTGCCCAGCGATAGTGCTGCCAAAGCAGGGCTCGCCGTGTTGTTGACGGGGTATCTTTACTCCCAGCACTGTCGGCATTCTTCAGGGGGGAGAACTCATCCTCCCTCAAAACCTCAAACGCAACAAAATTCCTGCACAGAAACACCAACAGTATTAGGGAACAAGGCTTCATGTTAACCAATGGGAACAGAGGGTAGGTGATCGATGGATAGAAGACAGGGCATGGGGTAAACCAATGGAAACAGAGGAAAAGGCATAGCGTTGACCAATGGGAACAGAGGAAAGGGTGTGGCATTAACTAACATGTACAATGGGCAAGGCATTGGGTTAGCCAGTGCGAACAGACGACAGGGCGTGGGGTTAACCAACTGGTACAGACGACAGGGCAATGGATTAATCAATGGGTACAGATGACAGGGTTTGCAGTTATCCTATGGTAAGAGACAGCACATGGGTTTAGCCAACGGGAACAGTGGGCAGGGTGTGTGGTTAACCAATGGGAACAGTGGGCAGGGAGTGGGTTAATCAATGCGAACAGTGGGCAGGATGTTGGGTTAACCAATGGAACAATGGGCAGAGCAAGGGTTAACCAATGGAACAGTGGTCATTCCTTTTGACTCCTGCACACAATGGCACCTTTCAGAATCTCAGTGTGGCTCCTAGTCAGCTGCTCCCACACAAGCCTGTATTTCTGAGGCACACGCCCGAGGGGGAGTAAGCTGCACTCACTCAATGCTGGGTGCTCCTTCTGACCTTCAGCAAGGAGCCTATCCTTCTCCTACCTCTGCTCAGTTCATTGCAGCTAATTTCAAACCTATCATCGAGCCTACCAGGATTCAGTACCAGCTGAGACCCTGCAGCAATGAGTCCTTGTAGCAGGGATTTAAAAAACTACGCTACTATACTCGTACAGACAACACGGTGACTCAGTGGTTAGCACAGCTGCCTCACAGAATTAGGGACCCAGGTTCAATTCCAGCTTCGGGTAACTGTCTGTATGGAGTTTACACAATGTCCCCTTGTCTACGTGGATTTCCTTCAGATGCTCCAGATTTCTCCCACAGTCCAAAGATACGCAGGTTAGGTGGATTGGCCATGCTAAATTACCCAGGGATGTAAATGGTAAAATACAGGGATAGAGTAGGGATCTGGGTGGGATGCTCTTTGGAGGGTTGACGCAGACTCGATGGGCAGAGTGGCATCTTCCGGCATTGTAAGGATTTGAAGAATCAATGTGACTGTCGCTGAGGGAAGATGGGAGATAACTGCCTCAGGGGTACTGGAGACGAGGGACTGATCTGAGCTCAGGATCCTGAAGGCGATGAGGCCATTCGGGCCCTCAGGATTACTGAAGCGGGGGAGTTACCTGTCCTTGGGGTCAGTGGAGGAGCAGCTGAGTTGCCAAACATTACCAAGGCACTGAGCGCCTTATGCTCCTCTTTACTGTGGTTGTAGGTTTCTCCCCAGTCCCCTGTTCATTTGCTGCTATTTCCTACTCCCCTGGATCCCTATACATTTTCCTTATGCGATTACCCCTTTTGTTGTTTTCCACCATCACTTATTTCATCTCTCCTGCCTTCCAGCTTTTGTTCTCGTGTCCCTTCTCTACCTTTACCAAGCCTCTACACTCGCTTAAAAGACATATTACAGAGGAGGAAGTGCTGGATGTATTGAAACGCATAAAGGTGGATAAATCCCCAGGACCTGATCAGGTGTACCTGAGAACTCTGCGGGAAGCTAGGGAAGTGTTGATGGGCCTCTTATTGAGATATTTGTATCATCGATAGTCACAGGTGAGGTGCCAAAATACTGGAGGTTGGCAAACGTGGTGCCACTGTTGAAGAAGGGTGGTAAAGACAAGCCAGGGAACTATAGACCAGTGAGCCTGACGTCGGCGGTGGGCAAGTTGTTGGAGGGAATCCTGAGGGACAGGATGTACATGTATTTGGAAAGGCAAGGACTGATTAGGGATCGTCAACATGGCTTTGTGTGTGGGAAATCATGTCTCAAAAACTTGATTGACTTTTTAAAAGAAGTAACAAAGAGGATTGATGAGGGCAGAGCAGTAGATGTGATCTATATGGACTTCAGTAAGGCATTCGACAAAGTTCCCCATGGGAGACTGATTAGCAAGGTTAGATCTCCTGGAATACAGGGAGAACTAGCCATTTGGATAAAGAACTAGCTCAAAGGTAGAAGACAGAGGGTGGTAGTGCAGGGTTATTTTTCAGACTGGAGGCCTGTGACCAGTGGAGTGCCACAAGGATTGGTGCTGGGTCCACTACTTTTCGTCATTTATATAAATGATTTGGATGCAAGCATAAAAGGTACAGTTAGTAAGTTTGCAGATGACACCAAAATTGGAGGTGTAGTGGACAGCAAAGAAGGTTACCTCAGATTACAACAGGATCTGGACCAAATGGGCCAATGGGCTGAGAAGTGGCAGATGGAGTTTAATTCAGATAAATGTGAGGTGCTGCATTTTGAGAAAACAAATCTTAGTCGGACTTATACACTTAATGGTAAGGTCCTAGGGAGTGTTGCTGAACAAAGAAACCTTGGAGTGCAGGTTCATAGCTCCTTGAAAGTGGAGTTGCAGGTAGATAGGATAGTGAAGGCGACATTTGGTATGCTTTCATTTATTGGTCAGAGTATTGAGTACAGGAGTTGGGAGGTCATGTTGCAGCTGTTCAGGACATTGGTTAGGCCACTGTTGGAATATTGCGTGCAATTCTAGTCTCCTTCCTATCGGAAAGATGTTGTGAAACCTGAAAGGGTTCAGAAAAGATTTACAAGGATGTTGCCAGGGTTGGAGGATCTGAGCTATAGGAAGAGGTTGAACAGGATGGGACTGTTTTCCCTGGAGCGTCGGAGGCTGAGGGGTGACCTTACAGTGGTTGATAAAATCATAAGGGGCATGGATATGGTAAATAGACAAAATCTCTTTCCTGGGGTCGGGGAGTCCTGAACTAGAGGGCACAGGTTTAGGGTGAGAGGGGAAAGATATAAAAGAGATCAAAGGGACAACTTTTTCACGCAGAGGGTGGTACGTGTATAGAATGAGCTGCCAGAGAAAGTGGTGGAGGCTGGTACAATTGCAACATTTAAAAGGCATCTGGATGGGTATATGAATAGGAAGGGTTTGGAGGGATATGGGCCGGGTGCTGGCAGGTGGGACTAGATTGGGTTGGGATATCTGGTCGGCATGGACGGATTGGACCGAAGGGTCTGTTTCCATGCTGTACATCTTTATGACTCTATGTTACATCACCAAGTACTTCCAACTCTGACCAAACATCATCGGGCTGAAACATGATGCTGCCTGAACTCCTGAAGATTTCTATCCCTTCCTTTAGTGTTGCTGGATCAAAACTGTGGAAATCTCTCACTAACATTATCATATCTCGACACTCCAAAGGCTGCAGCAGCTAATACAGTCATAGAACATGGAAACGGACCTTAATCAGTCCAACTCGTCTGTGATGACCAAGGTTCCCAAACTAAACTAGTCCCACTTGCCTGCATTTGACCAGTATCCCTATAAACTGTTCCTTCTCATGTACCTGTTCAAATGTCTTTTAAATGTTGTAACGGTACCACTTCCTCTGGCCATTCATTCCACAACTGGATAGGGTGAATAGCCAAGATCTTTTTCCCAAGGTAGGGGAGTCCAAAATTGGCGGGTATAGATTTACAGTGAAAGGGGACAGATTTAAAAGAGACCTAAGAGGCACATTTTTCAGACAGAGGGTGGTGTGTGTATGGAATGAGCTGCCAGAGGAAGTGGTGGAGGCTGGTACAATTGCAACATTTAAAAGGCATTTGGATGGGTATATGATGAAGAAGGGTTTAAGAGGAATACGGGCCAAATTTTGGCAAATGGGAGAAGATTAATTTAAGATATCTGGTCAGCATGGATGAGTTGGACCGAAGGGTCTGTTTCCATGCTGTACAACTCTATGCAAGCCACCCTGGCTGCAAATGTTACCCCATCGGGTTTCTTTTAAATCTTTCTCCTCTCACCTTAAAAATATGCCCCCGAATTTTGTACTCTCCTCCCCTCTTTGCTATTCCCCCATCAATGGCTCTCACGATTTTACCGGCTTCTCTCAGGCAATTAGAGATGCTGGCCTAGCTGGTGACAAAGGAGGAAAGGGAAACTTGCAGTATTGTGTGGTTGTTTGAGAGCTGAGGAGTGTTGTGTGTAAGGCTCTGGGATGGCGCAGCAGTCGGTTCAGTTGAAGGAGGGGAAAGGACCATCAACAAGATAGTTATCATTGGAGGAAAGCCTCACGATGGAAGGGAAATGGAGATGAACGGAGCCTCAAGCAGTCCCTCTTGCTCAACGTACTCACTTGGAAAACTGGAAAACGTCAAAAACAAACTTCTCCATCTTGATGCCATTGGGCACGTCCGGTCTCACAGTGTTTCCTTGCTCATCAACGTAGGGAATCTTCTTCACGGCTATGTGACGCTTCAGCTGAGGTTCAAACTCCCTGCAAGGAAGAGAGGATGTATCACACCGCACAGGAGGCCAGTCAGCCCATCACATCTGGGCAAGCTCCTTTTTGAAAGTTCTGATTGAATGTGCTTCCACCACCCTTTCAGGCTCCCGCATTCCACACCACAACCTCTCACTGGGCAAAGGATTCTCACCTTCCTTCTGGCTTTTTTTCCCGACTTACCTATGTTCTGTGATGACTGACCCTCCCACCCACTATGGCTGTCTCTCTCACATTTCCTCACGCTCCTTCAGCTGCTCGGTGGCAGAGAGCCTTTCAACACTCACCATTCACTGAAGTTAACATGCCCTGTACCACTAGCAATGGGTCAGGATTGGCAAGGGCTGGAACTGCTCCTGAGGGATGGGCATTTGACACCAGGCAGACAGCAACTAAGGGCTCGAGGCCACCTTCTCAAGGGCAATTGGGAATGGGAAATTAAACATCCTTTCCCACGTTCCACAGGCAATAAAAAAGATCAAACATTAACAGCAGTCCCTGTATTGTGTTAGTGTGGATGTAAAACTTAGCCAAGACAAAAATGGAGCTGTGCTCTTGGTTTATTGAGTCACAGACTGGGAGCAGCAATGGACCTTACACTAAAGGATATTGGACCTGTTACCTAGCGCACAAACATTTTAAACAATCTTATCTACCCTTATTGCCCTAATGAAAAACAGGTAATCAGAAAGTAACTGATATGAAGAATAGAATGCAGATTAAAAGCCGTGGTTAAAGGTCACTACCAATCTTTATATGGAGGAAACAGTGGATAGACTGCAGAAGCCGTCAGGTAACACAAAGCCAAGGGTGGGATGAACAAAGGCCCTTCGGCCCTCCAAGCCTGCGCCGATCCAGATCCTCTCTCTAAACCTGTCACCTAATTTCTAAGGATCTGTGTTCCTCTGCTCACCGCCCATTCATGGATCTGTCTGGATACATCTTAAATGATACTATTGTGCCCATCTCTGCCACCTCCACTGACAATACATTCCTCTGCATAAAGAACTTTCCACGTGTATCTCCCTTAAACTATTCCCCTGTCACTTTGACTTCATGACCCCTATTAATTTGAGTCCCCCTCTCTGGGAAAAAGCTTCTTGCTGTCCATCCTCACTATGCCTTTCATGATTTTAGATTAGATTAGATTACTTACAGTGTGGAAACAGGCCCTTCGGCCCAACAAGTCCACACCGCCCCGCCGAAGCGCAACCCACCCATACCCCTACCTTTACCCCTTACCTAACACTACGGGCAATTTAGCATGGCCAATTCACCTGACCTGCACATCTTTGGACTGTGGGAGGAAACCGGAGCACCCGGAGGAAACCCACGCAGACACGGGGAGAACGTGCAAACTCCACACAGTTAGTCGCCTGAGGCGGGAATTGAACCCGGATCTCTGGCGCTGTGAGGCAGCAGTGCTAACCACTGTGCCACCGTGCCGCCTTGTAGACCTCAGTCAGGTTCATCCCTCAACCTCCGTCTTTCCAATGAAAATAATCCTAATCTACTCAACCTCTCTTTATAGCTAGCGACCTCCATATTAGGTAACATCCTGGTGAACCTCCTCTGCACCCTCTCCAAAGCATCCACATCCTTTTGGTAATGTGGTGACGAGAACTGTACGCAGAATTCCAAATGTGGCCGAACCAAACTCCTATACAACTGTAACATGACCTAGGCAAATGTGAGGATTGCAGATGTTGGAGATCAGAGTCGAGAGTGTGGTGCTGGCAGGTTAGGCAGCATCCGAGGAGCAGGAAAATTTATGTTTCGGGCAAAAGCCCTTCATCAGGAATATGACCTGTAACATGACCTGCCAACTCTTGTACTCAATACCCTGCTTGAAGAAGGAAAGAATGCTGTATGCCTTCTTGACCACTCTATTGACCTTCAGGAAACAATGGACCTGAACACAGAGATCTCTCTGTACATCAGTTTTCCCCAGGGCTTTTCCACTTACTGTATAGTTTGCCCTTGAATTGGATCTTCCAAAATGCATCACCTCACATTTGCCCAGATTGACCTCCATCTGCCATTTCTCCCCCCAACTCTCCAATCTATCTATATTCTGCTGCATTGTCTAACAGTCCCCTCCACCAATCTTAGTGTCATCTGCAAACTTGCTAACCAGACCATCTACACCTTCCTCCAGATCATTTCTGTATGTCACAAACAGTGGTGGTCCCAGCACGGATCCCTGTGGAACACCACTGGTCACAGGTCTCCATTTTGATAAACTCCCTTCCACTACTGCTCTCTGTCTCCTGTTGTCCAGCCAGTTCTCTATCCGTCTAGCTAGAACACCCTGGACCCCATGCAACTTCACTTTCTCCATCAGCCTACCATGGGGAACCTTATCAAATGCCTTACTGAAGTCCATGTGTATGACATCTATAGGTCTTCCCCCATCAATCAACCTTGTCACTTCCTCAAAGAATTCTATTAAATTGGTAAGACATGACCTTCCCTGCACTAAACTATACTACCTATCACTGATAAACCCATTTTCTTCCAAATGCAAACAGATCCTATCCCTCAGTATCTTCTCCAGCAGCTTCCCTACCACTGACGTCGGGCTCACCAGTCTATAATTATCTGGATTATCCCTGCTACCCTTCTTAAACAAAGGAACAATATTAGCAATTTTTCAATTCTCTGTGTTTAAGTATGCAGCAAAGATATCCTTTAAAGCCCCAGCTATTTCCTCTCTTGCTTCCCTCAGTAACCTGGGATAGATCCCATCCGGACCTGGAGACTTGTCCACCTTAATGACCTTTAGAATACCCAACACTTCCTCTCTCCTTATCCCGATTTTACCTCGAGTAATCAAACTCCTATCCCTAACCTCAATATCTGATAAGCTAAAAGGTCTAAAAGTTGATAAGTCTCCTGGCCCCGATGGGCTACATCCTAGAGTTCTAAGGGAGCTAGCTGAGGAAATAGCAGATGCGTTGGTTGTAATATTTCAAAAATCACTGGAGTCAGGGAAAGTCCCAGATGATTGGAAAATCACTGCTGCAACCCCTTGTTCAAGAAAGGAACAAGACAAAAGATGAAAAATTACAGGCCGATTAGCCTAACCACAGTTGTAGCTAAAATTCTAGAATCCATCGTTAAGGATGAGATTTCTAAATTCTTGGAAGTGCAGGGTCGAATTAGAACAAGTCAGCATGGATTTAGTAAGGGGAGGTCGTGTCTGACAAACCTGTTAGAATTCTTTGAAGTGATAACAAGTAGGTTAGACCTGGGAAACGCCGTGGATGTTACCTACCTAGACTTCCAAAAGGCCTTTGATAAGGTGCCTCACCCCCGGAGGCTGATGGGTAAGGTGAGGGCCCATGGTGTTCGAGGTGAGCTGTTGGCATGGATTGAGGATTGGCTGTCTGACAGAAGGCAGAGAGTTGGGATAAAAGGTTCTTTTTCAAAATGGCAGCTGGTGACAAGTGATGTCCCGCAGGACTCAGTGTTGGCCGCAGCTGTTCACTTTATATATTAATGATCTGGATGAAGGGACTGGGGGCATTCTGGCGAAGTTTACCGATGATACAAAGTTAGGCGGACAGGCAGGTAGTACTGAGGAGGTGGGAAGAAAGATTTAGACAGTTTAGGAGAATGGTCCAAGAAATGGCTGATGGAATTCAATGTGAGCAAATACAAGGTCTTGCACTTTGGAAAAAAGAACATGGGCATGGACTATTCTATAAACGGTGAGAAAATTCAAAAAGCCAAAGTACAAAGGGACACTGGGAGTGCTGGTCCAGGATTCTCTAAAGGTTAATTTGCAGGTTGAGTCCTTGGTTAAGAAAGCAAATGCAACGTTATCATTTATTTCAAGAGGGTTGGAATATAAAAGCAGTGATGTGCTACCGAGACTTTATAAAGCTCTAATTAGGCCCCATTTGGAGTACTGTGTCCAGTTTTGGGCCCCACACCTCAGGAAGGACATACTGACACTGGAGCGTGTCCAGTAGAGATTCACACGGATGATCCCTGGAATGGTTGGCCTAACATACAATGAACAGCTAAGGATCCTGGGATTGTATTCATTAGAGTTGAGAAAGTTGATTTAATAGAAACTTACAAGATAATGCATGGCTTAGAAAAGGTGGACGCTGGGAAATTGTTTCTGTCAGGCAGGGAGACAAGGACTTGTGGGCACGGCCTTAGAATGAGAGGAAGTCAATTTAGAACGGAAATGAGGAGACATTTCTTCAGCCAGAGAGTGGTGGGACTGTGGAATTCATTGCCACAGAGCGCAGTGGAGGCCAAGATGTTAAATGTCTTCAAGGCAGAGATTGATAAATTCTTAATCTCGCAAGGAATTAAGGGACATGGGGAGAGCGCAGGTAAGTGGCGTTGAAATGTCCGTCATCCATGATCGAACGGCGTAGTGGACTCGATGGGCTGAATGGCCTTACTTCCACTCCTATTTCTTACGGTCTTATGTCTCTCTCCTCGGTGAATACCAACGCAAAGTACTCATTAAGAGTCTCACCCATTTTCTCTGACTCCACACAGTACTTTCCTTCTTTGTCCTTGAGTGGGCCAACCCTTTCTCTAGTTACCTTCTTGCTCCTTAAATATGAATGAGGCGCTTTGGGATTTTCCTTAACTCTGTTTGCTCAAGATATTTCAAGATCCATTTTAGCCCTCTTAATTCCTTGTTTCAGATTGGTCCTACCTTCTCGATGTTCTTCCAAAGCTGTGTCTGTTTTCAGTCGCTTAGACCTTTTTCCTCTTAGTTAGTCTCACAATTTCACCTGTCATCCATGGTTCCCTAATCTTGCCATTCCTGTTCCCTATTTTCTCCTGCTCTCTAATCAACCTCCCTTTAAAAGCGTCCCATATACTGAATGTGGATTTACCCTCAAACAGCTGCTCCCAATCCACATTCACCAGCTCCTGCCGAATTTTGCTATTGTTGGCCTTCCCCCAATTTATCCCTCTTCCTTGAGGACTACTCTTGTCTTTGTCCATGAGAATTCTAAAACTTACAGAATTGTGATTATTATTCCCAAAGTAATCCCTTACTGAAAGTTCAATCACCTGGCCGGGCTCATTTCCCAATACTAGGCCCAGTATGCCCCTTCCCGTGTTGGATGCTCCTTACAAATTCTGCTCCATCTAGACCTCTAACACTAAATGAATCCCAGTCAACGTTGGGAAAATTAAAACCTCCTATCACCACCAACCTGCTGCTCCTGCATCTTTCTGTAATCTGTTTATGTATTTGTACCTCTAGCTCACGCTCACTGTTGGGAGGCCTGTAGTACAGCTCCAACATTGGTACCGCACCATTCCTATTTCTGAGCTCTGCCCATATTGCCTCACTGCTCGAGTCCTCCATAGTGCCCTCCTTCAGCACAGCTGTGATATCCTCTCTGATCAGTAATGCAACTCCTCCATCCCTTTTACCTCCTTCTATCCTGCCTGAAGGATCTAAGATCCTGGGATATTTAGTTGTCAGTCTTGCCCTTCCCTCAACCAAGTCTCAGTAATAGCAATAACATTGTACTCACAGATACAAATCCAAGCTCTAAGCTCATCTGCCTGACCTACTACATTTCCCACATTAAAACAAACGCACCTTAGACCACCTGTCCCTTTGCGTTCACCATCTGCTCCCTGCCTACTCTTCCCCTTAGTCACGCTGACTTCCTTATCTAGCTCCCTACAGGCTTTAGTTACTACCTCCTTACTCTCCACTAGCCTCCTCATTTGGTTCCCAGCCCCCTGCCACATTAGTTTAAACCCACCCCAACAGTGTTCGCAAAGGGTGGCATAGGGAGGGGCAGTGGTGCCAGGGAGGAATCAAGGATAAATTCTGGTGGTGTGGCCATAGGGAGAGGGGCTGCGGCAGGTCATTCTTCACTGACAACTGGCTCCGCAAGTATGGGAAAGAAGGAGGGCAGACCCTCTGAACAGCATAAGGGAGATGTGGTGGTGGTGGCAGCATGGTAAGCTGAATGGGAGGCTGCAGAGACATCGAGGAACATGGTGGGCCGTCTCCATGGTCACCGGGAATGTGACGTGTGATCTCAATGAGGGCTGGTTTGATACTGTGGCACGGTGGAAAAGTCTTTGCAGGAAATGATGTTATCAGACAGAGTAACAGGAAAGGAGATACATTCTGAAGTAGAAAACATTTTCGTAGATTTGGGACATTACAACATATTCAAAGACTTTGTATAGTTATGTTGGCCTTTATAGCAAAAGAATTTGAGCAGGGATATCTTTCTGCAATATATACAGGGCCGTGGTGAGCCCATACTTTGGGGAATTGTGTACAATTTTGGTCTCCTTGTCTGAGGAAGGATGTACTGGCTATAGAGGGAATGCAGCAAAGGCTCACCAGACTGATTCTGGGAGGGGACTGACATATAAAGAGTGATGGCTAGGCAAAAGTGAGGACTGCAGACCAAAATGTTGACTCTCCTGCTCCTTGGATGTTGCCTGACCTGCTGTGCTTCTCCAGCACCACACTGTCACCATATAAACAGTGATGGATTGGTTAGGACTATATTCACTAGTGATTGAAGGGGCTCTCAAAAGAATTTTATTAGGACTTTATTAGGTTAACACAGGAAGGATGTTCCCAATGACCAGGGAGTCCAGAACCAGCGGTCACCACTTAAGAATGTGGAGGACGCCACTTAGGACTGAGATGAGGACAACTTTCTTCATCCAGAGAATGGTGAGACTGTGAAATTCTTTGCCACAGGAAACAATTACAGCTAAAATATTGCATGTTTTGAAGATAGGGCTGAAGGGATGAATGGGTTTGAGTCCAAGGGAGGAAGAGTATTGAGCAGGATGATCAGCCATGAATGTGCTAGCAGGCTCCAAGAGCTGAATGGCCTACTCCTTGCATCTATTTGTTTATGTTTCTATGTTGAGGGGGAAGGGCCAGGTAGGGGGGAGATGGGTATTTGTGAAGACAAACGGGGTTTTAGAACAGTTAGCTTGGGGGGGGGGGGCAAGGTCTGATGACACAAGGTAGGGGAGGATGTTACCAAGGAGGCTGGACCATTAAATCAGCAAAGATGGAGGCTGGGACGGGGTGTATACATCCACGAGCATAACAAGTCAATCTGGAGTCTTACTCTGTCACTGATTTGAGGAAGTCCACAGTGAAGAAGTGGTTGCAGATATTGCCAGCGTTGAAGGTGAGTCCACCGTCAGGGTTCCTCTGCTCCACAGTCTCCTGGCTCACCTCACTGTACTCCACTACCTGATAGATCCCGTCCACAAGACACACCACCCCGACTGGCTCAGTGGGGTAAGCCTTCTCGACAACCTGAAAACCCAAGGAGCAACAGGGTGAGCGCCATGAGGAGTTGGGGGGGGGGCATGCAACCCCCCAACACTCCTGGGTCCATGCCCAAAATCAGAAGTCCTGGTGACTCCCGTCCCAGAGGAAAATTCTCCGCTCAGACATTATAACGGCAGGCTCAGAGGGCACGTAGGAATGGAAAGACCTCAGGCAGGTGCCATCTAGTCAGCTGGCATTCACTCCGACAGCCGAGAGAGCAAGCTTTCCAATGGGATGAGTAAAGTCTCTAGTGGGGCCTCGACAGTGAGACTCCGACATTCCCAACGCCTACACCTGAGCTTCACCAGCCAGGGCCACCCTCCTCCCATGGTGCAAGGACACAGTGATGAGGATTCCCCTCTCTGAACCCATGCTCAAGCTAGTGCACTACTCCACTGTAGGGGGCATTGCATTCAGGGCTGACTCCATCTCAGTCTCTGTTTGTCATCTTTTGGAATTAAGAATACTTGAGCAGGCCAGGTTACTAGAGGGGATGCAGTCCAGGCTCCGAGGGACACTAACATCCGTCTCCTGGTGCCAACACCCAGCTCCTAATGAGAACACCCCACTCCCGGTGCTGTGTGCCTGGTGCGAACACCCCACTCCCGGTGCTGTGTGCCTGGTGCGAACACCCAGCTCCCAGTGAGAACACCCAGCTCCCGGTACTGTGTGCTCAGGGCTGTGGGCAGTAAGAGCAGAATTTGAGCAGCTGACCTTTGCCCCACAGTCCGCTCCTTTCTCCACACAGAATCCAATGAAGACAGGGTCTGCCAACTTCACCAGGATGTTATCCACACAGTACACGTGGACAAAGCAGATTCCTCTCCGGTCCATATCCTCCAGAATCTTGTTGTTCATCAGAGCACGATACAGCCCGCCATTTCCATCTGTCACACAACAAACACAGGATGCTCAGCAACCAGAAGACCCTCAGGGGCAGGTAGGGACACTCCCAGGGAGAGGAGCCTCTGGGAACAGGGTGGGGGGAAACAGACCCTTTGGGACAGGGGAGTGCCTTCAGGGTCAGGGGTGGGGAAGGAGGGCAGAGTTCCCTTTGGAATGGGGGTGTAGGAGGTCCCTCAGGGATTTGAGAATGGGGGAAGGAAAGAGAGGATCCTTAAGGATTTGGGGGGGGGAAGAAGAGGGTGCAGTGGGAAGGACCCTTAGGAATGGTGGGAGGGGAGAGGTCCAGGAACAGGGCACAACAACAACTGATTGATGCTGTTGCTGTTGTGATGGTGCGACTGGATGGGTGGGGATATTAAGGACAACATCACACTGCTGGAGAAAGAGGATAATCCAGAGGGCCTGAGGTCAGAATCCATTCGGCTGGGACTGGTATTAAGGCACAATTACATATTAAGGTGCAATTATATTCCTTGATCTAGTCTACCGGGCACTAACAACAGGGAGAATACAGGAGAAATAAACTTGGAAGGAAATTACCTACAAGTGCCCAAATCCTACCACAGTTACAATGGGCACTCATGAGATATAGGTGTCATATGAAGGCCATTCAGCCCATCAAGTCTGCTCCACCACGGCTGATCTGATGATCCTTTCACCCCCCCAACCTCAATTCCCTCACTGTAAGTATCTGAATACAGACTGGGATAGCAGCAGTGTAAAAGCAAGAATTGGGCAGCACGGTGGCTCATTAGTTAGCACTGCTGCCTCTCAGCACCAGGTTCCGAGGTTCAATTCCAGCCTCAGGCAACTGTCTCATGTGGAGTTTGCACATTCTCCCAGGGTCTGCATGGGTTTCCTCCGGGTGCTCCGGTTTCCTCCCACAGTCCAAAGATGTGCAGGTCAGGTGAATTGGCCATGCTAAATTGCCCATAGTGCTAGGTGCATTAGTCAGAGGGAAATGGGTCTGGGTGGGTTACTCTTTGGCGGGTCGGTGTGGACTGGTTGGGCTGAAGGGCCTGTTTCCACACTGTAGGGAAACTAATCTAATCTAATTCCTGAAGTATGTCAGGAAAACCTACAGCAGCATGTGTCTAGTCATTAACCTGGCTCTTGGGCTGAGGATAGTGATTATTGCATTTCAAAGTTTAAGAGGCGATGGGAGGGGTCAGGAAGCATCAATAAGTAAGAACAATTGAATGAAAAGAGCTATCTTCAATGGATAAGCATGGCTCTGACCCAGTAAATTAGAATTAGAGGATCCAGGCAAGATTAGAACTGAATTACGATAGCTGTCAGGTGGACAATACAACCCAGACTTAGGTATTTCAGAGGAAAAGGGAGAGAAGCAAACAGAGTATAAAAGAAGAGAATGGCAACGAACAATAACTGGAATCCCAAACTATTGGACAGGAAAGTACCATGAACGGTGTAGAGGACAAAGAAGAACTAGAAAAGGACACAAACAGATTAATGAATGTCAGGTGACAGATGCAATTTAATGCAGAGAAACGTGGAGGTTGGATTCCCTACAGTGTGAAAACAGGCCCTTTGGCCCAACAAGTCCACACCGATCCACCCAGACCCATTTCCCTCTGACTAGGATTCTGGGTAATCCAAGATGGAGGACGGGAAAAATTTCTGGCTATAAGAGGTACTCCTTTTTTTTTGAGGTATTTTCGGTGCCGGAGGTGATTTCCTCAAATTCCAGGAGCAGCAATTACTGTTTTATATGCTGTTGCATTGTTTTGGAACTTTGGGAAAAAAAATCAAAACAATCGCAGTTTTAGAAGGGAGAAGAGCAGACAAAGGAAGCACATGGTGAGGACAGTGCAGGAGAGAGAGAGAGAGAGAACCTACACAGTTACTGCCTTTGCTATTTGTGAATTCATGTGTCGCTGGACATCGGAGTGCATCTGGGAAAATTAACAAACAGTGAATTTCACAACTAATCTTGGAGGAATCGGTTTGGGCGAAGTTTACAACACAGAATCAGATAAGTTCATTGTTGTTTTAAGTCTGTCCAAGAGAAAGGCTGTATTAGTGAGTACAGTGGGTTCTTTCTTGATTTTATGTTTTTGGAGATAAGTCTCTTGATTAAACTTAAAATATAAGCCATAGCTCTTAACTTAACCTGGTGCAGTGTTTTGTAGAGGAATAAGACAGTGTTATTTTCTGGGTCTGTAGATTGTGAAGGAGCAAAAATGGCCTTTAGGAGAGCGATATGTACTTCTTGTCAGATGTGGGAGTTTAAAGAGAGTTTAAGGGTTACTGCAGATTATATCTGCCATAAATGCTGTTGGATGCGAATCTTATCAGATCGAGTGGATCGGTTGGAGACAGATAGAAGCGATGAGGAATTTACAACAGCAACAGTATGTGATGGATGGCAGTTATAGGAGGGGGGGGTGGGGGAAGTCTCAGATACAGTCACATAGATGGGTTAACTCCAGGAAGGGTGAGAGAGGTCGGTACCTAGGGCAGGAGTCTTTTGTGGATATACCCATTTCAAACAGGTATGCTGTTTTGGAAAATGTAGAGGGTGATGAATTCTCAGGGGAATGTAGCACAAATAGCCAAGTTTCTGGTATGGAGACTGGCTGTAATGCAATGAGGGGTATGTCGGCTTCCAAGAGATAAATTGTGTTAAGGGATTCTGTAGTCAGAGGTACAGACAGACATTTCTGTGGCCAGCAGAGAAAAAGCAGAATGGTGTGTTGTTTCCCTGGTGCCAGGATCAAGGATGTCTCAGAGAGGGTGCAGAATGTTCTCACGGGGGGGAGGGACCAGCAAGAGGTCATTGTCCACATTGGAACCAACGACATTGGAAGGGAAAAGGTTGAGATTCTGAAGGGAGATTACCGAGAGTTAGGCAGAAATTTAAAAAGGAGGTACTCAAGTGTAGTAATATCTGGATTACTCCCAGTGCTACGAGCTAGTGAGGGCAGGAATAGGAGGATAGAGCAGATGAATGCGTGGCTGAGGAGCTGGCGTATGGGAGAAGGATTCACATTTTTGGATCATTGGAATTTCTTTAGGGGTAGAGGTGACCTGTACAAGAAGGACAGATTGCACCTAAATTGGAAGGGGACTAATATACTGACAGGGAAATTTGCTAGAACTGCTTGGGAGGATTTAAACTAGTAAGGTTGGGGGTGGGGGGGTGGGGGGGTGGGACCCAGGGAGATAGTGAGGAAAGAGATCGGTCTGAGACGGGTACAGCTGAGAACAGACATGAGTCAAACAGTCAGAGCAGGCAGGGACAAGGTAGGACTAATAAATTAAACTGCATTTATTTCAATGCAAGGGACCTAACAGGGAAGGCAGATGAACTCAAGGCATGGTTAGGAACATGGGACTGGGATATCATAGCAATTACACAAACATGGCTCAGGGATGGGCAGGACTGGCAGCTTCATGTTCCAGGATACAAATGCTACAGGAAGGATAGAAAGGGAGGCAAAAGAGGAGGGGGAGTGGCATTTTTGATAAGGGATAGCATTACAGCTGTGCTGAGGGAGAATATTCCCAGAAATACATCCAGGGAAGTTATTTGGGTGGAAATAAGAAAGGGATGATCACCTTATTGGGATTGTATTATAGACCCCCTAATAGTCAGAGGGAAATTGAGAAACAAACTTGTAAGGAGATCTCAGCTATCTGTAAGAATACTAGGGTAGTTATGGTCGGGGATTTTAACTTTCCAAACATCGACTGGGACTGCCACAGTGTTAAAGGTTTAGATGGAGAGGAATTTCTAAAGTGTGTACAAGACAATTTTCTGATTCAGTATGTGGATGTACCTACTAGAGAAGGTGCAAAACTTGACCTACTCTTGGGAAATAAGGCAGGGCAGGTGACTGAGGTGTCAGTGGGGAAGCCCTTTGGGGCCAGCGACCATAATTCTATTAGTTTTAAAATAGTGATGGAAAAGAATAGACCAGATCTAAAAGTTGAAGTTCTAAATCGGAGAAAGGCCAATTTTGACGGTATTAGGCAAGAACTTTCGAAAGCTGATTGGAGGCAGATGTTCGCAGGTAAAGGGACGGTTGGAAAATGGGAAGCCTTCAGAAATGAGATAATAAGAATCCAGAGAAAGTATATTCCTGTCAGGGTGAAAGGGAAGGCTGGTAGGTACAAGGAATGCTGGATGACTAAAGAAATTGAGGGTATGGTTAAGAAAAAGAGGATATAGACAGGATAGATCGAGTGAGTCCTTAGAAGAGTATAAAGGAAGTAGCAGTATACTTAAGAGGGAAATCGGGAGGGCAAAACGGGGACATGAGATAGCTTTGGCAAACAGAATTAAGGAAAATCCAAAGGGTTTTTACAAATATATTAAGGACAAAAGGGTAACTAGGGAGAGAATAGGGCCCCTCAAAGATCAGCAAGGCAGCCTTTGTGTGGAGCCACAGAAAATGGGGGACATACTATCCGAATATTTTGCATCAGTATTTACTGTGGAAAAGGATACGGAAGATATAGACTGTAGAGAAATAGATGGTGACATCTTGCAAAATGTCCAGATTACAGAGGAGGAAGTGCTGGATGTCTTGAAACGGTTAAAGGTGGATAAATCCCCAGGTTCTGATCAGGTGTACCCAAGAACTCTGTGGGAAGCTAGAGAAGTGATTGCTGGGCCTCTTGCTGAGATATTTGTATCATCGATAGTCACAGGTGAGGTGCCAGAAGACTAGAGGTTGGCAAACGTGGTGCCACTGTTTAAGAAGGGTGGTAAAGACAAGCCGAGGAACTATAGACCGGTGAGCCTGACCTCAATGGTGGGCAAGTTGTTGGAGGGAATCCTGAGGGACAGGATGTACATGTATTTGGAAAGGCAAGGACTGATTAGGGATAGTCAACATGGCTTTGTGCGTGGGAAATCATGTCTCACAAAGGGAGAGGCTGAACAGGCTGGGGCTGTTTACCCTGGAGCATCGGAGGCTGAGGGGTGACCTTATAGAGGGTTACAAAATTATGAGGGGCATGGATAGGATAAATAGACAAAGTCTTTTCCCTGGGGTCGGGGAGTCCAGAACTAGAAGGCATAGGTTTAGGGTGAGAGGGGAAAGATATAAAAGAGACCTAAGGGTCAACTTTTTCACACAGAGGGTAGTACGTGTATGGAATGAGCTGCCAGAGAAAGTGGTGGAGGCTGGTACAATTGCAACATTTGAGGCATTTGGATGAGTATATGAATAGGAAGGGTTTGGAGAGATATGGGCTGGGTGCTGGCAGGTGGGACTAGATTGGGTTGGGATATCTGGTCTGCACGGACGGGTTGGACCGAAGGGTCTGTTTCCATGCTTGTACACCTCTATGACTCTATCATGCACCTAACACTATGGGCAATTTAGCGTGGCCAATTCACCTGACCCGCACATCTTTGGACTGTGGGAGGAAACCGGAGCACCCAGAGGAAACCCACTCAGACAAGGGGAGAATGTGCAAACTCCACACAGACAGTCACCCAAGGCCATAATCGAACCTGGGTCCCTGGTGCTGTGAGGCAGCAGTGCTAACCACTGAGTCACCTGATACTTTTTCACGGGGTGGGGGGTAGCTGAGAGGGAATAAAATGAAACACTAACTGAATCTAAAGGAGGTGCAGGAGCAGAGGAAACGAAGTGTACATATACAGATAAATACTGAAGGTGGCAGGAGGGTTGGACAAAGGGATTAATAACTCAAAGCATCCTGTATTTTATCAATAGGGACAGTGTGTTCATGGCCAAGATGGTGATAAAAATCTTAGACAGACCATGGTTTTAGCCTCAGCTGGAGTACAGTGGACAGTTGCAGTAAGAATATGAAGGGATTAGGGAGAATGCAGAAAATATTCAGGAGTGAGTCTCACAGACAGGCTGGGTCTGTTCTCTTTGGGAAGAGCAGGACAAGAGATTTGATGGTGATGAGAGGTGTTGGACAGACTGGATAGAAAGAAACTGTTCCCACTGATGGAAGGATTGAGAACCAGATGGTACAGATTTACAGTGATTGGTAAAAGAAGCAGTGGAGAAATGAGATGAAACATTTTCACACAGCAAGTTGTTTCGGTCTGCAACACACTGCCTGAAAGTGTACTGGAGGCAGATTCAATCGAGGGAATTATATTGTTACCTGAAACGGAAGAATTCAGGGTTTCGGGAGAAAGTGGGAGTGACTTCCACAAGGAAGCAATGAGTCAAAAGACATCTTTGTGTGCTGTAACTACTCCATGATGCAAAACAGACTTGCCTACATTGTCCCTAAACTTGGAATCCTGAGGCCCAGGTGGTATCTGGTGGAAATGAAAGTCAATTCTATGACTGTTTAAAAACTCAGGTGCCTCTCTGGTGCCCTTTGGGGAAGGAAATCTGCTCTCCTTACCCTGGATGGCTCACATGTGAATCCAGGTTAACTCTAACTCTGAAACAGAGAGTTTCAGAAACGCAGAGCAAATCACTCAGTTCAGAGGAAATTAGCAATGGACAATAAACACTGAAAAGAGAAAACACCCACACTTCGCTCCTCTACATCTTCCTGCTCCCTCTGCTCCAGTGACCATATCTCCATCATCTTACCATTGGTTGACTTTACTTGAGAGTGTGGCACTAGAAAAGCATTGCAGGTCAGGCAGCTTCTGAGCAGGAAAATCGACAGACAAAAGCCCTTCATCAGGAATGAAGCAAAGAGCCTCTGGTGTAGAGAGATAAATTGGAGGGGGTGGGGCTGGGGAGAAGGTAGCTGAGAGTGCAATAGGTGGATGGAGATGGGGTAAAGGTGAGAGTTCAGAGGGGAGGGTGGTGGGTGGGAAGATGGACAGATCATGTGTTTAGCCAGTAACCTCACTGCAATCTCTCAACACACAACCCGTCACAAAGCTTCTCACAAGCCTCTCTCTCATTCCATGCACTCGCTTTCTTCAGTCATTTGACAGGATTCTTCCCAACCAAAAACAATGGAACTGTCACAATCACTCCATTAGGTGGATGGTTTACTGATCAAGGCAGGAACTTTTACTCTGTATTTAACCCTGTACTGTCCATGTCCTGGGACTGTTTGATGAGAACAGTGTAGAGGGAGCCTTACTCTGTATCCAACCCTGTTTAACGCATACTCACACCTTTGTGGCGGTTTGTGGATTAACAATTAACGGCATCCTTTTCATGACTGACTTGTGACAATTCATTCCCTCCCCACAAGAATGCCAGAAGATGGCACTGCTGCTCATGCTTGATGGGCTGAATGGACTCCTATCTGCACTGTGATACTTTGATGAGTTTATAATGTCTTCAACATGTGCAATGGAGCAGAGCTGGAAGGTCTGTGTGCAGTGGAATTGGTGAGAGTCTCCGGTGATTGGGAAGGTGAGCAGTAGGGGCGGCCTGGTGCTCCAGCTCTTGCCTGCTCAGGCCCAGATGGCTGAGCCAATGGGGACAGACAGAAAAGAGGGAGTGAAAGGGATCTGAAAACAAATGCATCCACCTGGTGCCATGGCAATCCTCCCCTTCTGTTCCAGAATGATCTTCCCGTTGAAGTCAACAGCTGGTAGCATCTGCTGTTCAAACATGACAACGTTAGACTCGACCAGACCAAAGTAGTTATGCTGAGCGAAGAACTTCTTTGTGGGTTCCAATGTGAATTCACTGGTCATGATGTACCTGGAGATTGTAGAGGAGAGAGAGAGAGAGCAAGAGAGAAGTCATTGACCAGACAGAGAGCTCCCCGTGGCTTCCTCAAAGTAATGGTCTTCTTATGACACTCAGCAGTGGTTAAAACACTCCCCCACTCACCTCTTGACATTTTCTTGTGGTTACTTTGCAGAGAGTTCTGTTGTTACTTCTCACCAGCTCCTTTATTAGGACATGTAGTCATAAAGTAACATTACCTTCTATAGCATGTGTTAACGTATCAGGTACTTGGACTTGCACGTGACAAAAATAAGTCATCAAAATCCTTAAGTGGTCAACTCTCAAATAAAGGAGAAAGCGGGGTCTGCGGATGCTGGAGATCAGTGTCGAGAGTGCGTTGCTGGAAAAGCACAGCAGGTCAGGCAGCATCCGAGGAGCAGGAGAACCGATGCTTCGAGCTGGAGCCCTTCCTGATGGAACGGCTTGTGCCCGAAACGTCGACTCTCCTGCTCCTCGGATGCTGCCTGACCTGCTGTGCTTTTCCCAATAACAAACTCTCAATTAAATATTAACCCATATCACGCAAGGAAAGCATGAATTTCCTGGACACCTCAGTGTTTAAACTGGCACAAGACAACAGGCGTAAATTAGCAATTCTTTTTCAAAACATCAAAACCCATCAGCATAGAATTATAGACACACAGTTGCACATGTGTCTAACACAAACACGGTATCTCAAGTAATTTGCAGGATGTGAGACACTTTGAACTTTGGTATAAAAACAATATAAATCTTTCTGAAGAAAAACTTTCAATAATAAATGATCCACTTCTCACAGTCTTTATTAAAATAGGAGCTGCTCCATTTTTAACCAAATACAGCAACTCCGAAACCCCTGCAGCCTTAAGTGGAGAGACTCCACGTTCATTTGAGAGTAATTCGTTAGCTTGGATTTCTGTTTACTACTGGTGTAACACAGTTGTCAATCCTTTGCAGCGCTCCCCCCACCAGCCTGTCACAAACTCCTACTAGCAACCCCCAAATGAACAGGCTCAGGTCTCAGCCTAGTAGGCCATGGCACCCACATGCCGTAGCAACATGTGACCTTGGGCCTACTGGCTTCTTATCTCTTCAACCACAGATTATTGCTCTGTGTCCCTGGCTGATAGCTTCATTGTGAGTCGATCCATTCTACTAAGGGGGGGTAGGGGGGTGCTTTTCCCAAGGTGATGGACTTTCTGTGTGCAGGATTTCAGGGCAGGGCAGGGGCGCAGTAATTAACCTACCCTGAGACACAGATGCACCATATCTGCCCTCTACTGATATACAGACAGTAACCATTTAGTTTTCCATTGAGCAAACAGATACTCACCAAGGAACAACACATTTCTTGCCCAGCCTTTCCTCAGCGAGTTGCTGTACTTTGCGAATCCGCTCTGCTTGGATTTGGTAAAGGGTTTTTCCACTTGGCAGCCCAACATCATACATTCCCTTTGGGTACGACACACCCAGCCGTGTGCCCTGTCCTCCAGCCAGTAGAAGAACAGCCACACGATTTTCAGAGATCTCGTGGAAACCTGTAAAGCAACACAAAGACTTAAAGCCACAGCCAGAGATACACACAACTGAAAAGACCAGCTGGAACCACTGGTCATGCGGTACATTTCCCTGTTATAGATACATTCCTGTTCCCACCAAAACTGTACCCCAGTGTTATACAGTGACAGACCTGTCCCCACCAGAACTATAACAGTGTCATACAATGACAGAGCTATCCTCAACAGTACTGTACCCCAGTGTTATACAGTGACAGATCTGTCCCCACCAGTACTGTACCCCAGTGTTATACAGGGACAGACCTGTCCCCACCAGTACTGTACCCCAGTGTTGTACAGTGACAGACCTGTCCCCACCAGTACTGTACCCCAGTGTTATACAGGGACAGACCTGTCCCCACCAGTACTGTACCCCAGTGTTATACAGGGACAGACCTGTCCCCACCAGTACTGTACCCGTGTTATATAGTGACAGACCTGTCCCCACCTGTATTGTAACCCAGAGTTATACTAGTACTGTACCCCAGTGTTATACAGTGACAGACCTATCTTTACCAGTACTGGTTCCCACTGACAGATTGGAATTGAATAGTCGGTTGGACAGACAATTTTATTTTTGCAAAGTGTTGTGTTATTGTTTCAGAAGGATTTGTTATTGGAACACGTATGCGAGTGTAAACTGATGACTTCCATACATTTACTGGACAAACAGGTAGGTGATGGCCTTGTTGCATCAGCACAGGACTGTTAATCCAGAGACTCAGATAATGTTCTAGGGACCTGTATTCTAATCTCGCCACAGCAGATGATGGAAATAGAATTCAATAAAAATCTGGAAATAAGAATCTAAATGACGATGAATCCATTGTTGATTCTCGGGGAAAAATCCATCTGGCTCACTAATGCCTTTGAGGGAAAGAAACTGCCATCCTTATCTGGTCTGGTCTACATAGGACTCCATACCCACAGCAACATGGTTGACTCTTCACTGCCCTCTGGGCAATAAATCCTTCCACATCAGCCAGTGATGCCCTCATCCCATGCATGAATAAGAAATATCCAATCCAGCTAACTACTTCCTCATTAGTCTACTGTCATTCATCAGCAAAGCTGTGGAAAGTGTTGTCAGCAGTATTATCATTCAACATTCTCTTCAGAAATATTCTGTTCACTGTTGCTCAGTTTGGTTTGTGCTAGAGCCATATGGCTGCAGACCTCATTACAACTTTGGTTCAAACATGGACAAAGGTGGTGAATTCCAGAGGTAAGGTGAGGTGAGAGTGATAGTCCTTGACATCAAGGCTGCATTTGACTGAGTGTGGCATCAAGAAGCTCTGGCAAAACTGAAATCAATGGGTATGGGGGGAGGTGGGGGGGGCAAACTCTCCACTTGTTTGAGTCATACCTGGCACACAGGAAGGTGGTTGTGGTTGTTAGAGGTTAGCCATCTCAGTTCCAGGACATCTCTGCAGGAGTTCCTCAGGGCAGTGTCCTCGGCCCAACCATCATCAGCTGCTTCATCAACGACCTTCTCCCCCCCCCCCATCATAAGGTCTAAAGTGGGGATGATCATCGGCAATCACAGAATGTTCAGCACCATTTGCGATTTCTCAGATAATCAAGCTGTGTATGTCCAAATGCAACAAGATCTGGACAATATCCGGATCTGAGCTTACAAGTAGTAAGTAGTAGTAAGTAACAAGGGCAAGGCAATGACCAACAACAGAAAATCTAATTATTGTCCTTGACATTCAATTGCATCGCCCTCACTGATTTCACCACTATCAACATCCTGGGCGTCACTACTCCCCTCTCATCTGAGGCTGACATTGATGTGGAGGTTTAACATTACATCCAGTCCTTCGGACACCTAAAGGTGAATGTCTTCAATGACTGTGACATCAGTGCTGATACCAAGATCCTTGTGTATAAGATAGCTATGTTATAACGTGAAAGTTGAAGCCCCTCTGTTAACTAAATCCAAAACACTCAGAAAGGCTCACCTCACCTTATCATCTGTTAAAGAAATGGGAAAAGCAGTATAACTTACCCCTCACCCCCAAGCTGTTATAAAGGAGTGGTTAAATGAAACCAAATCCTTTCACTCACTCTATAATCAACAAGTGACAATTTATTTATCTAACCCCAACAGTGAATAAATTAACAGAACCACTAACAAACCAAAGAATCTGCCCTGTAACTACAAACAATTCCTGAATAAAACAAAATCCTAATGGCATGCTGTTCCAAACAAATTTCAAGTTCCACTCAACAAAACAACAAAATTTAGTCTCTCAAAATTACAGCTAGGATACATCTTCTGAAATGCTCCTTAACCACTCCGCTAATTCTTTCAGGAATGCCTCCTCCTTTTGAATTGTTGGGTCAGTTCTTCTGTCAGGAATGTTCTCTCTCTCTCTGTGAATTCTGCTGTTGGGAATATTAACTAAGAGCGCTGCGGTACCTTTATTAATTAGATGGTGCTTTCTCTGACATCTGAAAGTTGTTATCTCTTCAGACGGCAGTCTGCTCTCTCCGATTTTCCAAATGCCCTCATCTTTTATACCCTTGATGACCTATCAATTTCTTTACTGTCAGATTGGCTCTAGGTAGTCAAAACCATCATATTTAAATTTAATTGGTTTTTAATATCTAAGGGCTTGATTTAAATTGATTGGTTACATTTTTTTAAAAACTTGTTGTCTTTTGGTAAAAATGCCACTTGCCTGTTCAATACAGAATGTTTCAATTCGATCGCTCTCTGTGCACCTGCACTTTAAACTCCTGTTCAGACATCCATTTTAACTTAAGCAGTGAAGAAATCTTTTAAAAGGGAACAGGCAACACTTTCCCCCATCTTACAATTTTACAAACACCAACTTTGCAACAGCTATCCTTCCATCTCTTTTATATTGCTCCAAAACCTGTACTACACTTTACAAGGCCCATCAAACCTGTTTGAGATGGATTCTCTGCATTCGTTGGAAGATAGGCATCCTAACAACAGCATCCTTGAAGCAGCCAAAAACACCAGCACTGAGGCCAATACCATCCAAAACCAACCCCACTGGACAGGCTACATGCTTTGGATGCCTGTGTTCCCACTGCCAAAACAAATCATCCTCACCCAGCTCAAAGAAACAAGAGGAGAACAAAGGAAGTGTTGCAAAGATTCCCGAAAAGGCTTCCCTCAACACGTATAACACAGATGTCAACATACGGTAGACCCTTATTCAGAAGAAACGGACTTGGATGAAGATGCTGTATGGAGGAACACGATTTTCAAGAATATCCTGCAGTAAGAGGGAGCACAGAAAAGGAACTAGAGAAAGGAAGGCTGATGATCACAAGGCCAAAGACTCATTCCACCTCCTGGGAACACCTGCCAAACGTGTGGTCAGAGATGTGGCTCTAGAATTGGGATCATCGGCCACATTAGAATCCACAGATCCCATGACCAGTGGTATGGAATTACCTCGGTGGACAATCATAGTTGTTGGTGAGCCATTGGTGACAATGACGACCATTAACTAGTGTCTAAACTGCACTAGACGTAGAAAAACTATTAGTACAGGGCAAGTTAGATGCTGAGAATCTTGCTGAAAAATCCCTGTCCACTGACATGCAGACTAGCCAGGGTAAATAGTGGTTGCCGGGGTAAGGTTTGGGGCTAGGTCTGGGTGGGATGCTCTTCGGAGCATCAGCACAGACTCAGGGGGCCAAATGGCCTCCTTCCACACTGTAGCAAGCCTACAATTCCTGACTCCCAAAGCCTATTCACCATCTACAAGGCACAAGTCAAAAATGTGATGGAATATTCCCCACTGGCCTGGTTGAGGGCAGCTCCAACAACACTCAAGAAAAGCTTGACACCATCCAGGACAAAGCAGCCCACTTGACTGGCACCACATCCACAAACATCCACCCCCTCCACCACCAATACATGTGCTAGCAGAGTGTGTTCTATCGACATTGCAGCAACTCGCCAAGGCTCTTTCAACAGTAACTGGGTTTGTGTGGATTACACTTTAGAGGATCAGGTTGGGCCGAATGGCCTGTTTTCACACTGTAGGGATTCTATAATGAAATGCTTTTTCACATAGGGTTCTGCAATCTAGATCTTTCTATCAGAAACAGGATTGTCGGCAAAATATAGAACTTGGCAATAAAACGGAAAAGTTGCAGACAGAAAACGTCCACAGCCTGTTTATTAATTCAGTACCTAGGTAGGAATCAATCCTACTGTGGCTGAGCCAGGCAGTAGTGCATGTCAAAGCTGATGGCAGCGGGGCGGGGGGATTGTGAGTGGGTTAGTGCTGAATGCTCAGCTTTGACAGAACCACCGGCAGGAGCCAGGCTGAGCATTCCTGGGTAAGCAGCCTGTGAGAGATCCATGTAATGTGCTGGAATGGAGCAGCTTCCTGTTGACTTTCCACAGTCACGAGAATATCACACAGTGAACACACAGTCCTGTTTCAACCACAAGAACCAGTCTTGTGGAAACGCAGTGCTGTTACTAGGGCCATTTCACAACTGAATAGGCCATAATTGCACCTCCCCCCTCCTCGACAAAGTCTAGAACTCTCCCCAACATCCCCTGCTCTCTCGCCCCCATCTCTCACACCAACATCTTCCCTGTCCCTATGCTCTCCCTGAAAACTTGCTGTCACTTAAATCTTCTGCACCTTTTCCACAATTCCCCTACCTCCTTAAAACTCCCCTAAACCTTTTAGCTTCTCCCTGACACGAAACTCTCTCCTTGGCTTCAACCATCAATATCATCAGTCACACTCACCCCACTCCCACCTAGCCCTCTCCTCTTCACCTTTCCTCCCTTATCCCTCTCCCACCCTTCCCCCACACCCACTTTTCACTCCCCGCATTCCCTGAGCACCCCTTCCCTCTCCTCCATTTCCATTCCTCTTTCTTACTGCCTTGTGTAGAGCCCCTTCTCCCCATCCCCACCGCACCCAATGCTCCTCTCCCCTGGTCCCCAGCCCAGCCCAGCCCATCCCCACCCCCCCCACCCGGTCCCGTCAACCCCACCCCCAGTCCCCTCACCCCCACCCCCGTCACCTCACCCCCACACCCCCCCCCGTCCCCTCACCCCAACACCCCCCCCCCGTCCCCTCACCCCCAACCCAACACCCCCCGTCCCCTCACCCCCAGCCCCACACACCCCCGTCCCCTCACCCCCAGCCACACACACCCCCGTCCCCTCACCCCCACACCCCCCGTCCCAACCCCACACCCCCCGTCCACTCAACCCCACACCCCCCCGTCCACTCAACCCCACACCCCCCGTCCACTCAACCCCACACCCCCCGTCCCCTCACCCCCAGCCCCACACCCCCCGTCCCCTCACCCCCAGCCCCACACACCCCGTCCCCTCACCCGCCCCCGTCTCCTCACCCCCAGCCCCACACCCCCCTCACACCCTGTCTCCTCACCCCAGCCCCACACTCCCCTCACCCCCTCGTCTCCTCACCCCCAGCCCCACACTCCCCTCACCCCCCCCGTCTCCTCACCCCCAGCCCCACACTCCCCTCACCCCCCCCCCGTCTCCTCACCCCCAGCCCCACACTCCCCTCACCCCCCCCCGTCTCCTCACCCCCAGCCCCACACTCCCCTCACCCCCCCGTCTCCTCACCCCCAGCCCCACACTCCCCTCACCCCCCCCCGTCTCCTCACCCCCAGCCCCACACTCCCCTCACCCCGTCTCCTCACCCCCAGCCCCACACTCCCCTCACCCCCCGCCCCACACTCCCCTCACCCCCCGACTCCTCACCCCCAGCCCCACACTCCCCTCACCACCCGACTCCTCACCCCCAGCCCCACACTCCCCTCACCCCCCGACTCCTCACCCCCAGCCCCACACCCCCCGACTCCTCACCCCCAGCCCCACACCCCCCTCACCCCCCCGTCTCCTCACCCCCAGCCCCACACCCCCCTCACACCCCGTCTCCTCACCCCCAGCCCCACACCCCCCTCACACCCCGTCTCCTCACCCCCAGCCCCACACCCCCCTCACACCCCGTCTCCTCACCCCAGCCCCACACCCCCCTCACACCCCGTCTCCTCACCCCCCAGCCCCACACTCCCCTCACCCCCCCCGTCTCCTCACCCCCAGCCCCACACTCCCCTCACCCCCCCCCCGTCTCCTCACCCCCAGCCCCACACTCCCCTCACCCCCCCCCGTCTCCTCACCCCCAGCCCCACACTCCCCTCACCCCCCCCCCGTCTCCTCACCCCCAGCCCCACACTCCCCTCACCCCCCCCCGTCTCCTCACCCCCAGCCCCACACCCCCCTCACACCCCGTCTCCTCACCCCCAGCCCCACACCCCCCTCACCCCCCCCGTCTCCTCACCCCCAGCCCCACACCCCCCTCACACCCCGTCTCCTCACCCCCAGCCCCACACCCCCCTCACACCCCGTCTCCTCACCCCCAGCCCCACACTCCCCTCACCCCCCCCCCGTCTCCTCACCCCCAGCCCCACACCCCCCTCACACCCCGTCTCCTCACCCCCAGCCCCACACCCCCCTCACACCCCGTCTCCTCACCCCCAGCCCCACACCCCCCTCACCCCCCCCCGTCTCCTCACCCCCAGCCCCACACCCCCCTCACACCCCCCCTCACACCCCGTCTCCTCACCCCCAGCCCCACACCCCCCTCACACCCCGTCTCCTCACCCCCAGCCCCACACTCCCCTCACACCCCCCCCGTCTCCTCACCCCCAGCCCCACACTCCCCTCACCCCCTCCCCGTCTCCTCACCCCCAGCCCCACACTCCCCTCACCCCCCCCGTCTCCTCACCCCCAGCCCCACACTCCCCTCACCCCCCCCCCGTCTCCTCACCCCCAGCCCCACACCCCCCTCACACCCCGTCTCCTCACCCCAGCCCCACACCCCCCTCACACCCCGTCTCCTCACCCCCAGCCCCACACCCCCCTCACCCCCCCCGTCTCCTCACCCCCAGCCCCACACCCCCCTCACACCCCGTCTCCTCACCCCCAGCCCCACACCCCCCTCACCCCCCCCCGTCTCCTCACCCCCAGCCCCACACCCCCCTCACACCCCGTCTCCTCACCCCCAGCCCCACACCCCCCTCACACCCCGTCTCCTCACCCCCAGCCCCACACTCCCCTCACCCCCCCCCGTCTCCTCACCCCCAGCCCCACACCCCCCTCACACCCCGTCTCCTCACCCCCAGCCCCACACCCCCCTCACACCCCGTCTCCTCACCCCCAGCCCCACACTCCCCTCACCCCCCCGTCTCCTCACCCCCAGCCCCACACTCCCCTCTCACCCCCCCCGTCTCCTCACCCCCAGCCCCACACTCCCCTCACCCCGTCTCCTCACCCCCAGCCCCACACTCCCCTCACCCCCCGCCCCACACTCCCCTCACCCCCCGACTCCTCACCCCCAGCCCCACACCCCCCTCATCCCCCCCGTCTCCTCACCCCCAGCCCCACACCCCCCTCACACCCCGTCTCCTCACCCCCAGCCCCACACCCCCCGTCTCCTCACCCCCAGCCCCACACTCCCCTCATCCCGCCCCCCCCGGTCTCCTCACCCACCCCCCCCCCCCCCCGGTCTCCTCACCCCCCCCCCCACCTCGTCTCCTCACCCCCCCCCCACCTCGTCTCCTCACCCCCCCCCCCCTCGTCTCCTCACCCCCCCCCCCCCCCCTCGTCTCCTCACCCCCAGCCCCACACTCCCCTCATCCCGCCCCCCCCGGTCTCCTCACCCACCCCCCCCCCCCCCCCGGTCTCCTCACCCCCCCCCCCCACCTCGTCTCCTCACCCCCCCCCCCACCTCGTCTCCTCACCCCCCCCCCACCTCGTCTCCTCACCCCCCCCCCCCTCGTCTCCTCACCCCCCCCCCCCCCCTCGTCTCCTCACCCCCAGCCCCACACTCCCCTCACCCCCCCCGTCTCCTCACCCCCAGCCCCACACCCCCCTCACACCCCGTCTCCTCACCCCCAGCCCCACACCCCCCTCACACCCCGTCTCCTCACCCCCAGCCCCACACTCCCCTCACCCCCCCGTCTCCTCACCCCCAGCCCCACACTCCCCTCACCCCCCCCGTCTCCTCACCCCCAGCCCCACACTCCCCTCACCCCGTCTCCTCACCCCCAGCCCCACACTCCCCTCACCCCCAGCCCCACACTCCCCTCACCCCCCCGCCCCACACTCCCCTCACCCCCCGACTCCTCACCCCCAGCCCCACACCCCCCTCATCCCCCCCGTCTCCTCACCCCCAGCCCCACACCCCCCTCACACCCCGTCTCCTCACCCCCAGCCCCACACCCCCCGTCTCCTCACCCCCAGCCCCACACTCCCCTCATCCCGCCCCCCCCGGTCTCCTCACCCACCCCCCCCCCCCCCCGGTCTCCTCACCCCCCCCCCCCACCTCGTCTCCTCACCCCCCCCCCCCCTCGTCTCCTCACCCCCCCCCCCCCCCCTCGTCTCCTCACCCCCAGCCCCACACTCCCCTCATCCCGCCCCCCCCGGTCTCCTCACCCACCCCCCCCCCCCCCGGTCTCCTCACCCCCCCCCCCACCTCGTCTCCTCACCCCCCCCCCCACCTCGTCTCCTCACCCCCCCCCCACCTCGTCTCCTCACCCCCCCCCCCCTCGTCTCCTCACCCCCCCCCCCCCCCCTCGTCTCCTCACCCCCAGCCCCACACTCCCCTCATCCCGCCCCCCCCCGGTCTCCTCACCCACCCCCCCCCCCCCGGTCTCCTCACCCCCCCCCCCCGCGTCTCCTCACCCCCCCCCCCACCTCGTCTCCTCACCCCCCCCCCCACCTCGTCTCCTCACCCCCCCCCCCACCTCGTCTCCTCACCCCCCCCCCCTCGTCTCCTCACCCCCAGCCCCACACTCCCCTCACCCCCCCCCCCCTCGTCTCCTCACCCCCCCCCCCCCCCCTCGTCTCCTCACCCCCAGCCCCACACTCCCCTCACCCCCCCCCCCCCCCAGCCCCCTCACCCCCCAGCCCCCTCACCCCCCAGCCCCCTCACCGCGGTCCCTCCAGTTGTCCAGTCTATGGGGTTCAGTCCGGGCCGTGCTGCCGGTGACCTCCCCGGGAAGGGGCTGCATGTTGCGGTGTGTGCCGCCGCCGCCGCCGCCGCCTGGGGCTGCTCCCTGTCCCTGTTCCCGGTGCCGGGCCGTGGCGGCGGCGGCCGCCTCCTGACAGTGATCCCGGAGCGGGCCCGCCTCCAGCTGCTGCACCGCCGCCTCCAGGAGCCGCCGCTCCTCGGCCGACAGCTGCTCCCAGAATCGCAGCACCTCCGGCTGGCCGGCCCGGCCCAGGAGCTCCCGGACACGGGCAGGGGCAGGGGGCGGCAGCAACATCCCGGAGCCGGAGCCGGAGCCTCTCACACACGGAGAGAGAGCGGGAGGAGGGCCCGAGGCCTGGGGCCCGCCCACAGACACACGGCCCGGGGGGGGGTGGGGGGAGCGGGGGAGGGGGAGGCCGAGGCCGCCTACCCCCAGGCCAGGGGCGGGCTGCAGTCACTCTGGGCCTTCACTGTGTTACTGGGGGAAGGACTGTCATCCTGAGCCTTTCATCTCTTAATTTTTCCAAATTTGTTTTCCCTCAGATTCTGTCCTCAGAATAACACCTTAAATGGTGTAAACCTTTCACTGTGAGTATATGTGACAATAAAACTAATTCAATTCAACAACAAGGCACTTTGTAGACTCGGACAGCCTACTGGATGCTATCCTATTATAGGGGCTACAGAAATGCAAGTCGTGCATGGACTGTGCTCCTGAGGGAGTTCTGGTGTTGCTGATAGTCTCCTGCAGGCTGCTGTTATATTGTGAGAGAATTTCTGCTGGTCATAGAGATGTACAACATGGAAACAGACCCTTCGGTCCAACCCGTCCCTGCTGACCCAGATGTCCCAACCCAATCGAGTCCCACCTGCCAGCACCCGGCCCATATCCCTCCAAACCCTTCCTAATATACACCTTAAATGGTGTATATACCATTTACCCATAGGAGAGAGAAGGAGGGACGAGGAGCGAGGGACAGGGTGAGTTAAGGGGGGATGGGTGCTAAAGACAATGTGTTGTAGATAGCCCCGGGCCCCTCGGGTGTGGAATGGGTATAATGAAGCAGGGGTCGAGGGTGTGCTGCTGGAAAAGCACAGCAGGTCAGGCAGTATCTGAAGGCCAGGAGAATCGACGTTTCAGGCAAAAGCTCTTAGCCATTCCTGATTCTGCTCCTCAGATGCTGCCTGACCTGCTGTGCTCTTCCATATACCCATCCAAATGCCTCTTAAATGTACCAGCCTCCACCACATCCTCAGGCAGCTCATTCCATACACATACCACCCTCTGTGTGAAAAAGTTGCCCCTTAGGTCTCTTTTATGTCCTTCCCCTCTCACCGTAAACCTACGCCCTTCTAGTTCTGGACTCCCCCACCCCAGGGAAAAGACTTTGTCTATTTATCCTATCCATGCCACTCATAATTTTGTTAACCTCTATAAGGTCACCCCTCAGACTCCGACGCTCCAGGGAAAACACCCCCAACTTATATAGTGGTTTGGGGCTCACATTTTTAGGATTATGTTTCATCAACCTGTTCAGTCATGTTATGGAATGCCCAGGCACAAGTGGGGACTTGTCCTTCTTGTCCAGTGTTAAGGACATTGCCATGGCACCATGTCTAGTTACCAGTGTTTAAAACAGTTAGATGGAATCACTTTTAGACAATAACAAGAAACAAGACTTGCAAGGAA
Organism: Chiloscyllium punctatum; assembly: GCF_047496795.1. NCBI lineage: Eukaryota > Metazoa > Chordata > Chondrichthyes > Orectolobiformes > Hemiscylliidae > Chiloscyllium > Chiloscyllium punctatum. Next base: position 39,209,163 of record NC_092787.1, on the reverse strand, counting down.
ATTCAGCAAAGCAAATTGAAATGACATCCACTGGAACGATGACGCATGCCAGTCCTAGTCGGTCTCAAATTTACAAGCAAACACTGTCAGCTTCATCTGCTGGGTCACTCTCATCAGGCTTTCAGTGAGTGAGGCCTGACATTCTGCCTTTTGTGAAGAAGACATTTGTGTCACACACCACTCCTCTGCTCATTGACCTGTATCGGCTCCTAGTCAGGCAGTGCTTTGGTCTTAAAATGTTTCAAATCTGTCCATAACTTTGCCCTGCCTAGCTCTGTAATTTTCTTCAGCCTCAATTTCCCCCACAATACCCACACTCCTCCAATTCTGACCTTGCGTGTTGCACCGTTGGTCACCATGCCTTTAAGCTGCTGGAACCTAAAGTTTTGAAGTTCTGTGCGCAGGGCCAACATATTCCCGTGAGGATGAAAGGTGGAACCAAACATTCCAGAGAACCTGGATTATTGATGAATGTACAGGATTAGATGTGGAATGGGTATAATGAAGCAGGGGCCGAGGGTGTGCGGCTGGAAAAGCACAGCAGGTCAGGCAGTATCTGAAGGCCAGGAGAATCCCTGGGGTCGGGGAGTCCAGAACTAGAGGACATAGGTTTAGGGTGGGAGGGGAAAAAATTAAAAGGGACCTAAGGGGAAACTTTTTCACGCAGAGAATGGTACGTATATGGAATGAACTGCCAGAGGAAGTGGTGGAGGCTGGTACAATTACTGCATTTAAAAGGCATCTGGATGGGTATATGAATAGGAAGGGTTGAGAGGGATATGGGCCAAGTGCTAGCAAATGAAACTAGATTTATCTAGGATATCTGGTTGGCATGGACGAGTTGGACCAAATGGTCTGTTTCCGTGCTGTACATCTCTATGACCTCTTACAGTGTAGCAGCTCCTCAGCATTGGCCTGGAATGGAGTGTGTGTGTGTGAGAGAGAGGTGCTGGAAAAGCACAGCAAGTCAGGCAGCATCCGAGGAGCAGGAGAATTAACGTTTTGGACAAAGGTCCCTTGCTTTTGCCCAAAAAGCTGACTCTCCTGCTCCTCGGATGCTGCCTGACTTGCTGTGCTTTTCCAGCACCACATTCTCGACTCTAATCTCCAGCATTTGCAGTCCTCACTAGAGTAGAATCTAGTCAGTCTGATACGCTACAGTCATTGTGTGCTTCCAGTAAGTTCCACCTGGCCCAGTGCAGCCTGTGGTCTCAGTGAAAGAGGCATGGTTTGGCAGTGGGAAACCAGCTCGGAAGCAGAGAGCACTGATTTTCTGCTGTGTAAGGTTCAGTGATGACCAGTTGAGTGACTGAGCCAGCACCACTATGGCTGTGATTGAGTGGAGAGAGGAGTGCTGGTGCTAAGCTCTCAGCTGTCACTGTATTGTCAATAGTTTGGTGCAGCAGGATGGTAGATTTCCAAACTAAAATATTTGCTTGTTTGCAAAGCAAGTGAAACATGTGTGTTCGGGAAAATGAAAACAGACTCATTTCAGAACACTGGAAATTCCAGGGAAGGAATACCTTACAGATGTCAGACATAGTGTGGGTGAGGGTCCCTGGGAGTCACCAGACTCAAAATGCTAACTGATTTCTCTTCACAAATGTTGCCAGAGCTGCTGAGCTTTTCCAGCTACATCTGTTTTTATGTCCAATACCTGCTCTGCTGTTTCACACAGGCTTCCTGCATTGTGATGACCACACCATTCCTTGTAACGCCTGGTTTAAGGTGGGCTGATGGAAACAGACTTCAGGTGACTTCTGCTAAGCTATTTGACCATAGGAGGCATCACTGTAGAGCCATAACCTGATTTCTCCAACTTTCATCTCTTCAATTTTCAGCAAGATTTCGTTTATTGTGGTCACGTGTACCAAGTGAAAAGTGTTGTCCTATGTGGTTTCCAGACAGGTCTTATTGTAGAAGTGCACGGAGTAACAGAACAGATTGCAGGATGCAGTCTGTGATTGGAGCCAAACCCTGCTTCATTATAAACAAAAGTGAGGACTGCAGATTAGAGTTGCGAGTGTGATGCTGGAAAAGCACAGCAGGTCAGGCAGCATCTGAGGAACAGAATCAGGAATGGCTAAGAGCTTTTGCCTGAAACGTCGATTCTCCTGGCCTTCAGATACTGCCTGACCTGCTGTGCTTTTCCAGCAGCACACCCTCGACCCCTGCTTCATTATACCCATTCCACACCCGAGGGGCCCGGGGCTATCTACAACACATTGTCTTTAGCACCCATCCCCCCTTAACTCACGCTGTCCCTCGCTCCTCATCCGTCCTTCTCTCTCCTCCTTCCCTCTCACTCTCCCTCCTTCTCACTCTCTATCCCTTTCCCTCCTTCCCTCTGTCTCACCTTCCATCTCCCTCACATCCCCTCTCTCTCCTCCCCCATCCCTCTCTCCTCCTCCCATCCCTCTCTCTCCTCCCCCCCATTCCTCTCTCCTCCACCCCATCCCTCTCTCCTCCACCCCCATCCCTCTCTCCTCCACCCCCATCCCTCTCCTCACTCCCCATCCGTCTCCTCACTCCCCATCCCTCTCCTTACTCCCCATCCCTCGCTCCTCCCCCCATCTCTCCCTCCTCCCCCCCCCAATCCCTCTCTCCTTCCCCCCACATCCCTCTCTCCTCCCCCCGACATCCCTCTCTCCTCCCCCCGACATCCCTCTCTCCTCCCCCCCCATTCTCCTCTCCGCCATCCCTCTCTCCTCCCCCCCATTCTCCTCTACCCATCTTTCTCTCCTTCCCCACATGCCTCTCTCCTCCCCCCCATCCCTCTCTCCCCCATCCCTCTCTACCCCATCCCTCTCTACCCCATCCCTCTCTCCTCCCCCGCATCCCTCTCTCCCCCATCCCTCTCCCCTCCATCCCTCTCTCCCCTCCCCTCCATCCCTCTCTCCCCTCCCCTCCATCCCTCTCTCCCCTCCATCCCTCTCTCCCTCCATTCCTCTCTCCTCCCACCATCCCTCTCTCCTCCACCCCATTCTCCTCTCCACCATCCCTCTCTCCTCTACCCATCTCTCTCTCCTCCTCTCCATCCCTCTCTCCTCTCCCCCATCCTCTCTCCTCTCCCCCATCCTCTCCCCCATCCTCTCCCCTCTCCCCCATCCTCTCTCCTCTCGCCCATCCTCTCTCCTCTCCCCCATCCTCTCTCCTCTTCCCATCCCTCTCTCCTCTCCCCCATCCCTCTCTCCTCTCCCCCATCCCTCTCTCCTCTCCCCCATCCCTCTCTCCTCTCCCCCATCCCTCTCTCCTCTCCCCCATCCCTCTCTCCTCTCCCCCATCCCTCTCTCCTCTCCCCCATCCCTCTCTCCTCTCCCCCATCCCTCTCTCCTCTCCCCATCCCCTCTCTCCTCTCCCCCATCCCCTCTCTCCTCTCCCCCATCCCCTCTCTCCTCTCCCCCATCCCCTCTCTCCTCTCCCCCATCCCCTCTCTCCTCTCCCCCATCCTCTCTCATCTCCCCATCCTCTCTCATCTCCCCATCCCTCTCTCCTCTCCCCCATCCCCTCTCTCCTCTCCCCCATCCCCTCTCTCCTCTCCCCCATCCCCTCTCTCCTCTCCCCCATCCCCTCTCTCCTCTCCCCCATCCTCTCTCATCTCCCCCATCCTCTCTCATCTCCCCCATCCCTCTCTCCTCTCCCCCAATCCCTCTCTCCTCCCCCAATCCCTCTCTCCTCCCCCAATCCCTCTCTCCTCCCCAATCCCTCTCTCCTCCCCCAATCCCTCTCTCCTCCCCCAATCCCTCTCTCCTCCCCCAATCCCTCTCTCCTCCCCCAATCCCTCTCTCCTCCCCCAATCCCTCTCTCCTCCTCCCCCCATCACTCTCTCCTCTCCCATCCCTCTCATCACTCTCTCCTCCCCCATCCCTCTCTCCTCCCCCAATCCCTCTCTCCTCTCCCCCATCACTCTCTCCTCTCCCATCCCTCTCTCCTCTCCCCCATCACTCTCTCCTCCCCCATCCCTCTCTCCTCCCCCATCCCTCTCTCTTCTCCCGCATCCCTCTCCCCTCTCCCCTCTCCCGCATCCCTCTCCCCTCTCCACCATCCCTCTCCCTCTCCACCATCCCTCTCCCCTCTCCACCATCCCTCTCCCCTCTCCACCATCCCTCTCCCCTCTCCACCATCCCTCCCCTCACCATCCCTCTCCCCTCTCCACCATCCCTCTCCCCTCTCCACCATCCCTCTCCCCTCTCCACCATCCCCTCTCTCCTCTCCCCCATCCTCTCTCATCTCCCCCATCCCTCTCTCCTCTCCCCCATCCCTCTCTCCTCTCCTCCATCCCTCTCTCCTCTCCTCCATCCCTCTCTCCTCCCCCAAACCCTCTCTCCTCCCCCAATCCCTCTCTCCTCCCCCAATCCCTCTCTCCTCCCCCAATCCCTCTCTCCTCCCCCAATCCCTCTCTCCTCTCCCCCATCACTCTCTCCTCTCCCATCCCTCTCTCCTCTCCCCCATCACTCTCTCCTCCCCCATCCCTCTCTCCTCCCCCATCCCTCTCTTCTCCCGCATCCCTCTCCCCTCTCCCCTCTCCCGCATCCCTCTCCCCTCTCCACCATCCCTCTCCCCTCTCCACCATCCCTCTCCCCTCTCCACCATCCCTCTCTCCTCTCCCCAATCCCTCTCTCCTCTCCCCCAATCCCTCTCTCCTCTCCCCCAATCCCTCTCTCCTCTCCCCCAATCCCTCTCTCCTCTCCCCCAATCCCTCTCTCCTCTCCCCCAATCCCTCTCTCCTCCCCCAATCCCTCTCTCCTCCCCCATCCCTCTCTCCTCCCGCATCCCTCTCTCCTCCCCCATCCCTCTCTCCTCCCCCATCCCTCTCTCCTCCCCCATCCCTCTCTCCTCCCCCATCCCTCTCTCCTCCTCTCCCATCCCTCTCTCCTCCCCCATCCCTCTCTCCTCCGCCCCCATCCCTCTCTCCACTTCCCCCATCCCTCTCTCCTCACCCCATCCCTCTCTCCACCCCCCATACCTCTCTCCACTTCCCCCATCCCTCTCTCCTCACCCCATCCCTCTCTCCTCCCCCCATACCTCTCTCCACTTCCCCCATCCCTCTCTCCTCCCCCCATACCTCTCTCCTCCCCCCCATACTTCTCTCCTCCCCCCCCATACTTCTCTCCTCCCCCCATACCTCCCTCCTCCCATCCCTCTCTCCTCCACCCATCCCTCTCTCCTCCTCCCATCCCTCTCTCCTCCTCCCATCCCTCTCTCCTCCTCCTATCCCTCTCTCCTCCCATCCCTCTCTCCTCACCCATCCCTCTCTCCTTCCCCCCATCCCTCTCTCCTCCGCCCCCATCCCTCTCTCCAGTTCCCCCATCCCTCTCTCCTCACCCCATCCCTCTCTCCTCCCCCCATACCTCTCTCCACTTCCCCCATCCCTCTCTCCTCACCCCATCCCTCTCTCCTCCCATCCCTCTCTCCTCCTCCCATCCCTCTCTCCTCCTCCCCATCCCTCTCTCCTCCCCCCATACCTCTCTCCACTTCCCCCATCCCTCTCTCCTCCCCCCATACCTCTCTCCTCCCTCCCATACTTCTCTCCTCCCCCCCATACCTCTCTCCTCCCATC